>NC_026003.2:121851312-122140410 GCF_000442705.2 Elaeis guineensis
TCCGTGAGAGGCTGCGAACGGTAGTGGTGGCGAATGGTGGTCCGTAAGAAGAGGCAAACGGCGGTCCGTGAGAGGAGGCGAATGACCGCGGTATGCATCGCGAGGATGAGAGGCGGTGGTGTTTGGAGAATGGCGGTGCTGTGGTGGCGAACGACGGTGGTGGCGAATGGTGGTCCGTGAGAGGAGGGGAGCGACGTGTGTCACGAGGGTAAGAGACGGTGGTGTCGAAGAATAGGGATCGCTGCGGGTTTATTTTGGGGCACGGGGAAGAGAGGCGCACGGGATTATTTTGGGGCAGGGGTAAACAACGGGCAAAAAAAAACAAAAAAAACCTAGATGCATTTAAAAAAATGAGAAAAATTAGTAAATTAAAGATGAGAGAACTTAGGCCAAAACGTGATATTTTCGTCATAAACATCGTGCAAAGGTGTTACAATCCACGATGTTTATCCAAATATCGTACATGATCCATCTCATCAGCGACGTTTGATAACATCATCAAATAATTTATATTTTTATAATATTTTAATTTTTAAACATCGTGAAAACTCAAATTTTTGTAGTGATGGGGGATGGCCATAGGTGGCTGTTGCGAAAACTGCAAAAGGGTGAGGGGGCGAACAACCCATGGGTGGCCGCAGGGGTGCAGTGGTGGAGATGGTGGCATGGACAAACCGCGGGTATCGAGTGGGGGGTTAGCCACCAGCGGAGGACTCGCAGGCACATGAGGGGCGGATGAGCAGTCATGATGGTACCAGAAAATGGGGATGGGCATGGAGAAGTAGAGGAGGGGAATAAGCGGAGGAGCCGTAGGGAAGGAGAAAAAATAAAATAAATTAAATATTATTTTTTTAAAAATAAAATATATAAATTAAAATATGTAATATCTATATTATTTTTTATAATAAAATATGATAAAAAAGTATGGAAGCAAAATTTATAATATTTATATATATGATTAAATTTATTAATCTACATGCAGAGATGATAAAAAATTTTCTATAAAAATGAAGATCATAGAATATAAATTTTTTTTATAAACTCTGGTTCTCAATACGTCCGATCCCCAAAATATTAATTATTGTTTTCTCTTGAAGTGATGTTCTATGATACTCAAGTTAGTTCGACTTACGGCGGCTCTACTCCGCACTTTCGGCTTCATGAGCTCCAATCTGAAAACAGTTTATGAACCCCGTCACAGCGTAAATGAACCACTCGGAGTTCAGGGAATTAAACCTTCCATGCTTACAGATAGTACCTCCGAAGAGAAAATGCTCACCGACAGTACCTCCCGGTGAGGTTGACTTCTGTCTTTAGTGGAATTGACTCCCTCTCTCCCCCACCTCAGGTGAGCCGTGAAAACAGTTGGAAAATAATTCTTTTGCCGCCGACAGGTTGAATCATATTTACTCGCCCCCCGGAGGATGGTTGTGGTGAAGTTAATAACACCCAGCCCAACACTGGTTTTCTCACTCTATATATGCTCGCAGCCTTCCCACTACTACAATTACTAACACAAGAGGATGTAGAGAAAGAACTACGTTGATTCACCTTGCCTGATCGATCTCTTTCCAACTCAGTTAGTTCTATTACATTGGTGGTGGTGGTGGTGGTGGTGAGTGAAGCCTTTTAAAATGAGAGCACCCTCGGGTGCAATGCTACGCTTTGCAGTTATTGCTGCAGTCGTTATTCTTTTGGCTGGTGAGGTTGACGCTACTGTGGATGGTGTGGCCACCAATGAGAAGCCGTTCTTTTTTGGCCGTCGACATGGCTATGGGGGAGGTCTAGATGGTGGTGGCTTCGGTGGAGCTGGTGGTCTGGTTGGTGGACCTGGTGGCGGTGGCGGGCTCGATGGTGGTGATGGTGGAGGGCTAGGAGGTGCTGGTGGACTTGGTAGTGGGGCTGGTGGTGGTGGAGGCTTGGAGGTGTTGGTGGAATTGGCGGAGGGGCTGGTGCCGGTGGCGGTTTTGGAGACGGTGCAGGTCTAGGGGGCAATGGTGGTGGCGGGCTTGGACCTGGTGGTGGAGTTGGGGCTGGTGCTGGTGCTGGTGGTGGGCTTGGAGCTGGTGGTGAAGTTGAAGGTGTTGGTGTGACAGGTGGCGGGGCAGGTGGTGGTGGAGGACTGGGAGGTGGTGGTGGAACCGGCGGAGGGATACGCGGTGGTGCTGGAGCTGGTGGGGGGGTCGGAGCGGGTGGAGGAGTTGGTGGTGGTGGCTGGCTAGGTGACGGCGGTGGAGGAGTATTGGGCTCTTTTGGCCCTCGATATGGCTATGAGGGGGGTCCGGGTCATGGCATATATAAGAAATGGTTTGGCCCTTACTTCGGTCAGGGGAGGTTTGGAAAGGGTGGAGGATTAGGTGGCGGCTTCGGTGGTGGAGCTTATGGCTGCTTGGGTGGAGGTGGTGGTGCTGGCCTTGGTTGTGGTGGTGGGTTTGGCGGTGGGCCTGGTGGTGGTGGAGGGCTCGGAGGGATCGGCGGTGGTGCTGGAGCTGGTGGTGGGGCCGGAGCCGGTGGCGGAGTTGGTGGTGGTGGCGGGCTAGGTGGCGGAGGTGGAGGAGGATTGGGTGGTGGAGCGGGAGCCGGTGGTGGGTTTGGAAGCGGAGTAGGAGCAGGTGGAGGACTAGGCGGCGGGGCTGGTGGTGGAGGTGGATTTGGGGGCGGCGGCGGCTGGTTCGGAGCAGGTGCTGGTGTTGGAGTTGGGGGCGGCGGGTTTGGGGTAGGCGGCGGTGGTGGAGGTGGTTTTGATGTGGGTGGTGGGCATGGGTTTGGAGGTGGGGCTGGTCTGGGTGGTGGGGGCGGTCGCTGATGTAGGCTTCCGAGGTATGGTTTCTTCCGGCGGCAAGTATGGAAGGTGTTTTGCTTCAGGTGCTCGATAGGCTGGCAGGTGTGACGTATGTGTGACTCGACATGAAGCTAGTATTTATTGCAACGAAAAATAATTGTAATGATTGTTCGCTGTGAGCCATAGACTCTCTCTCTCTCTCTCTCTGTTTTTTTTTTTCCTTCTTCGTTTCTGTTTTTGAACCACGAGAGATCTTCTTCGAGGGTAAAAAAATAATGATGTATCTAAATCCGAGAGTTATCATGACTCTCTAATAAAGTGTTCCGTAAGTTATAGCAAATAATGATGTATCTAAATTCGAGAGTTATCATGGCTCTCTAATAAAGTGTTCCGTAAGTTATAGCACGTTGGTTCCTTGAAAAAAAAGGTTGTATCATGTTCCGGCTAATTAGTGGTGCTTGCAATAACTCCCATGGGCTGGTATGCATTAGTATTAGCCCCTTTCCTCGTAACAACAGGTATGTTTCTTTTTCTTGCCGAGCCGAGATTTACGATTCATATTATAACCTTGAGTAAATTATCCCGATCCCTCCCAACATTTAGGATAATTATATGGTCCTACCTAATATTTTGAACATATGCATATAATCTTCTAATCAAATATTAAAATTTAAAATTTAAAAAATAAAAAATTATCAAAATAAAAATATAAATATTTTAAGATTCAAATAGATTAGATAATGATGATGTTAGTAAAATTATTAATTTATTTAATAAAATATACCAGTAGAAGTTATATGCCATATATTTAGCAAAAGTTAAGTAGTAGAATATATATTTTCAAAATATTAGATGAAAATATATAATTATTTAAATTTGAGGGATGTTATTGGAATTTGTTCCATAACTTTTTTTCAAATATTAATTTGAGTGTCAAGAGGATGGATTTCTTTAAGTAACTCTTTTTCAAATGATTAGCTTTGATATCCATACATGAATGAAACTGATGGATTTAATAGTAGTGATTACTAATTCACGATGACTCAAAAAAAATGTTGTCGCTACTAATGCAACAAAAAGATCCGCAAAAATTTTCTATAGCTGGCTGGTAGAAATTATTGGTTAGAACTCATTTTACTATATGTATTTTGAATGATCCAATAAGAAGCTATCACATCAATGTGGAGAGAGAATTTTTTCTCATTCAAAAAAAAAATAAAAATCATTAGTTGGCCAATCATAATTAACAAGGATTGTACTACATCCCATATTGTGCTATATCCCGTGTATCTTACCAATTGTTTTGTTACATTAATCTACTTGCGTCTCCCGTTGAAACATAGGTGCTCCTAAGTATAATCGTTGCACTAAGACTCATCCAATAAATCAAAAATATAATGCAAAGAATAAACTATATTAAATATATGTTTGATTTTATGATAATTTATATTTTATTATAAGAATAAAATTATCTTTCTACATTTTTGCTCTCATCCTCGGCAGCCATAGCCTAGTGGATGATATCGTTTGTTGGGGAATACGTTTCTAAAAAATAATATCTTGATTAGTATCCAACAGCCACTCCCAACTGCTGTCCCAGGGGTGGTGGCGCAGTTGGCTAGCGCGTAGGTCTCATAGCTTATTGAGTGATCCTGAGGTCGAGAGTTCGAGCCTCTCTCACCCCATTTTTTTTTTTTAGCTACCTCTACTTGCTCATTCCAGTTGATTGGGCTCCTGGATCAATACACGCATAATTTAAATTTTTTCGATTTTTTAAGGTGGGCTTGCTTAATGCTCATTCTAGCTGATTGGGTTCTTGCCTTTATTTAGGCAATTGCCGGAATCAGCTATAATAAAATTCTATTTGCAGAGTATAAATAATTAAAGAACTGCTGATTGAGTACAAATATAATTGCATTAACAAACTTCTCAATATACTTTCATCAAACAACGTCTCATGGCAGTTCATCATACAAACAAATTAATCATCAAGGCTCTTTATGATCTTGTGACGACTGTATGTCACAAAGTACGAAAAAAATTAGGCACCCATATCTGCAAAAGCTTGGACTTATGGATAACAACTAAAATCCTATCACTTTAGATCAATATTCATGAGTTTGGAACCAGGGTTTTGGTTTGGAACATATCTTCCAAATCCATTTGGTTTCATGTATGATCATGTGCTTTGAAGGAAATTGGACTCATTTTGCCTTGGATAAGCCGAAAGGTGATTGAAAAAAAACTGTTTGGAAGTCCCATTTGTCATAGTATGTCACAAAATTAGAACATTGTGCAAAAGCTTAAACCTTGACCATAAATCATCTTATGTGTTTTCTTAGTCTACATATATATTGAGTAGCTCAGGGAATGAAATCCCCGTTAATATGGGTTTCTCCCTCGCCTCCATCAATCCTGTTTCTTATCTCATACAATGACCACCAAGAGCCAAGCTGGTCCCTTGGTTGATCATTAAGAGAAAATGCAAGAAAGAGGAAACCACAAAATTTTAGATCTCAGCTCAATTTTCAAGATAATCTTGAGAAAAAGAAAGAAATAGGAAAAGCAGTGAAAGGACGATTCTCCAAAGTTTTTGGATCGCAGTTTCGTTCTTGGAATAATTTTCTTCTATATATATATATATAACTCTCATCAAAACATCATATTTAACAAGCAGCAAAAAGTATCCTAGGTATAAAATCAGGATGTAAACTGGTAGGGGCTTTGTAAATCCGCAAACAATGGTTCTTATTTTCACTAATTGGCTGGAAGCAACTATAACCTGTGTCTTGGGAGCTCCAGCCTCACCTTTCAGACTCTGCGTAAACCACTTCTCGCAATGGACACCGCAAACTCATCTTTGATTGAAGCATCCTCCCGTTCAAGCTGCAGCATGTGAAGAACAATTTATAGTCCAGGAGCTGCATACTTATAAATATGCAAGCAAAGACACCACTAGAGCTCACCTTCCATTCAAATTACCAGGGCTTGCCACCCTTATCCGCTACTTCCTCGACAGCAGGCATTGGTCTTCCCTAATAAAGTAGACAGTAATTGGATGATGGAAAGCAAATGCACATGCAACGAGTAAAAATTCAACTGCACCATCTTTTTGGGGATAAGGATAATTTTTCAGTGACGTCAACACTTAGAAATCCATCAACCCAATTATTCTAGAAATCCAAATCTTGGGATGAGACCTTCACTTGATATTTAAAAGATACATTGACAATGCCTGCATCAACACACCAGTCTGGAGATCAAATCAAGGAGAGTTGACTAGGTCCAAATAGTCATCTAAACCATATCAATAATTAGACTAGAGAAAACTAATTTAAATGGAGACAGCACCAGAAGTGCAAATCCACCAACGTCCCACTGCCTGAGTAAGTTATAATGCAAGAAACTACAAGACTTGTTAGGACATGTCTTGCTACAACAATAGCCATCATTTGCCAGCACTAGGAAACCCAGTCTGCTGCAAATTCCAATCTCATTTCCCTTGCAAACTGGAACAAGAATGTCGAAAGTTAGAATAACTAATGACTTCTCTCTCTTTACAAGTTTCACAATAAAATTTCTTCAAAGTCCTTGCAAAGCACCTTAAACCTAATGTTTGTTTTTGGATTTTTCTTTGATCCTTCTTATAGCATAAGTATAATTACCACCTTATATATAATATTCTTTTTTAGAATACACCATAATTACTCAAATAAAAAATAGAACGATCCATCACAAAGTCGATAAGTCATTTTCATTTAATAACATTTCTCAAATAAAGAAATATAATGATGAGATAGGAACAATGGACTGACTAGCCGCCACCAAAGTTCAGTAAGCCTTAACCTACACCCCAGAAAGCATATATGATCTGCTTCCTTGTGCATGCTTCAGATGACATACTTATTTGACTTCGGTTTAGCTGAAAAAGAAACATGACACAAGAAATACAAGAAAGCATGGATTTGGCTTTCGATTGATCCCTATAATGTGAAATTACAATCCATAATAGGGTTTCATAAAAGGGCAGCATCCTTAGCTTTAATCAAATAAAGAACATATAGTAATGACAAGAAAAAAAAAAAGCATACTTCTACACCACAATACAACACTAATTCTACTTTCCTTGCATATATAAGAATATAACAAGGATTTTAGTTGAAGAAGAAAATATCCAAAACTGTCAGACTCGCAAGGTGCATTTCTTTTGAGAATGCCCTAATAGATGACAACGGCCACATTGAACAACTCGCTTTGGGTGCTTCAAACTTTCTATCCGAAGAACCTTCTTTTTGGGGCGGCCAGGTGGCCGCCGAATCTTGGGTGGGCGTATAATAATATCTGCTTTGCCAGCTCCACCTGCTGTTCCCTCACCTGACTCCTTCCAAAGAGTTCTGTCTGGAATGGGATATATCATTTGTGAATAGACCTCTCTATATTTCCTAACACTGAAACACTCTTGAGCATAGAGTCGGACATCTTCACCGCAAGACAGCAGCGCAGCAGCCGCATGTGCACATGGGAAACCATAAATCTGCCACCGACGACATGAGCAACAGCGGCTCTGTATATCAACAATATTTGTTCTCTCTGATGATACAATCTCAAACTCCACTTTATTTGCACGGAGGACTTGGTAACAACGTGAATCAGCAATAGCTTCAGAAATGAGCTTCTCAGCAGAGGGAACAAGAACTGAGGTCCATGACATTCCCATATTGCGACGATCATTAAACCAAGCAGTTAACTGATAGCGCATGTGTTCCATCATTTGCACTATAGGAAGCTCATGGCCTTCAAGGGCCCAAGTATACAGTATCTCTGTAATTCCCAGAGTGAAGTGACCATACCGAACTCCTTCAAAGTGAGCAACAGCCCAGAGATTAGGTGGAAAGAGATGGAACCAAGGCATAACATCTTGAACTTCCATCATCTCAGCTACCTTTGCCTCAAATTCAGCTGCAGTGAGAGCATAAACAGCATTCCAAAAGAGGTTGACTAATTTTGAATTTTTGAATTCATCACGGAAGCTCTCACTTACATAACGCAGGCAGAATCCATGAAAAGCAGTGGGGAAGTGGGTCTCAACTGCTTCTACAATGCCTTTCTGTCTCTCAGACAATATTGTTAATATAGGCATCTTGTCTGTATTAACTCCAAGAAGCTTTCGCAGTTCTGATAGAAACCACATCCAATTTTCATCACTCTCTGCATCCACAATAGCAAATGCTAACGGATATATCATGTCATCAGCATCAACAGCTGAGGCGCAAAGCAAAGTTCCAAGGTACTTTCCTTTAAGATGTGCCCTATCAAGTTCCAATAGAGGCCGGCAAGCATGCAGAAAACCATAGATTGATGCACGGTAGGAAATAAACAGACGATGGAAGCAGTTTTCTGGACCTGTTGCATAAACTAATGCAATGCTCCCGGGATTTGTTTTCTTTATTTGTTCACAGTACGCTGGAAGAAGTCGATATCCATCCTCAAGAGTGCCATGGACTGCAGCCATGCTTCGCTCTTTCCCACGCCAGGCTTGCATGTAAGACACAGCAACACCATGCTGTTCACGGATATCTTGCAATATCTCCCTTGGTTTGTATTGCGGATTGTCTCTGAGTCGGGCCTCCACGGATCTGGCTACCCAACCCACAGTAGCTTGCTGGTGATGAAGATCACGAACTCCTTCACACGTATGCTCCCCATGCAAGGTCCTGATTGAGAAGGTTGGGACACCAGGGCACTTAGCCACATGAACCCGCCAGGGGCATCCTTCCTTGGAGCATTTGGCTATGAATCGGCTGCGATCAGATTTCACAATCCGGAGCTCAAAATGTAAGGCAATAGCAATATCTTTAAGTGCCCTTCTGCAAGTTTCCACATCTGGAAACTCTTGGCCAATGACAAGAGAATGATCTGGAACAACTAGATGATGATCCTGATGGGCTAATGAGTGGGCAGCCATGAAACAACTAGAGCTAAGTATTTCCCCTTTTCCTCTCAGAATCAAGTAATCAACCAATAAATTGCACTATATGGATCACACAACTGCCATATCAGAGCATGAACTCGACAGTAATTTCATAAACACAGCTCATCAAATTCGTTCGAGGTATGTATATCTTGACATTACTGCACTTACACCTAATAGTTGCAAACTGGTATCTAACAACTGATAGCAAGTTAGACCTGCCCAGAATGGAGGGGAGAAAAATTAACGATCATGATAAAACAGAGTTATTAGCAAAGAAATTTAACTCAGAAACCTCGCCTTTTACTGTATTGTACCGATCAAAATTGTAATCACAGTTTTCATATTATAAATTTAAGATCAAATCTCATGCACTTGCTGTCAATGTAAATGCTTGTGCTAGACTGAGCAAGCAGCGAAGTGGATCGCTAAAATAAAAACCAAATTCAGAACGATTATCTAAAAAATCAGGGCTCTGACGTGGAAAATAGACCCGAATTGAGTACAAATTCCCGGCACCGCAGTTCCAAAAGTCCCATACGAGAGCAAAGCTTCCATTTTCCTAAACAGTATTACCGAATCCAGCTCAAATCTAGCATAAAGATGTGATTTTTTTAGAACCAGAAATGGCGAGAAAACTTTCGGGCATTCGCGAACCCTAGATTACAGCGACCATCCACTACATGAACAAGGATAAAATATCATCTTTTCAGAAAATAACGATAAATTCTGGCACTGGAAGAAGAAGAACAATCCATACCGATGAGGCAAAAGCACCCCAGGAGAGAAGATCGAACTCCAAACGCCGCAAGAGGGATGCGAAATCCGCAATAGAGCGAGATCAACGAATCAAAACCCTAGGCGGACCAAATTAGCGACAACATCGAACGAGAAATCTTCGATCTACTTCAATTTTTCGGGGGTTTTGGAGCTGCCGTCGAGCGAAGCGGAGGTGGTCGGCAGAGGGAGGAAGAAGGGAAGGAACGGGAAAGGGGGGAAACCGGCCGAGAAGGGAGATGGGTTTCGCACTCGGGAGTGGGTTCGCGAAAATACCCTCCCAGGCACCATATTTTTACGCGGCCAAATTGGGGCGGCACGACGTGGGACGGTATTTAGGGTAAATTACACCCTCTCGCGATTTACGATAATTACAATTTTTATTCACTATTTTAAAAATATATATTTTATTATATAATTTTTACTGTATGTGTAACATATAATACTTAATTTATTATTTTTTTATTAAATAAATTAACAAAGTCATCACTCTCTAACCTACTTTGGTCTTAAAATATCTTAACCAACTTTTGACAAATTAAAAAATTTAAAATATTTCAAATTAACTAATTTAATATTTTAAAAAATTAATTTTGTTCTTTTAACCTACCTCGAAATCAGCTAAGATATTTTAAGGCTCAAATAGATTAAAGGATAATGATATCAACAAGATTTATTAATTTATTTAATAGAAAGATAATTATATGATATCTTGTATCATATGTATAGCAAAATTTAAGTAGATAAATGTATATTTGTCAAATATTGAATAGAAATCTATAATCATCTCAAATCTCGAAAGAGATTGATATAATTTATTTGAATCTAAAAAATATCAAAATTATCTAGCATGATGGAGCATAAAAAATCTAAATTAATATCAATGCTTCTTTTGAATTCCTATAGTAGCCATAAATTATGGCAGGTTTCTCTTTTTAGCTGGAAAACTCAATACCTTATTGTTGATTCTTTATTTGACCGTAAATTAAATTTTTTTTTTCTGTTAATTGACTTCCACTTGAATTTTTGTTAGTTGGCTGCCCCAGTTTTGTTAGTTTAATTTTTTGTCGGTTGATTATTTTTAGTCCAAATCAATGTTTTAAAAATATTTCATATAATGTGTAATTTGTTGCAAAGCTAATAGCTAAATATAAAATAGCCATCAAAATCAATAGAGCAACAAAATCTAAAATCAACAAAAATAATGTTTAGAATAGTTAATCTAAGCACTAATTATAGAGTTTATAGAATCAATTTGAGTTAAATACAAGTGACCTAGGTTCAAATAGTAGATAAATAAGCTTTCACTTCTAATCCTTAACATACAACGAAGATGAAAATAAAATAATGGATAAAAGTTGCCTCCTTATTTGTTAGATTAAATTAACAAAAAAGATATTTATAAGTGAGTGTCTTTTGTTAATGATTTTAAATAAAAATAGCTAATCAGAGATCATGAAATCCTCCTTTATAGGTTAGGTTATGAACTTGATGGTCACTAGAAAAATATTTTTTTTTTGCATATTTGTTATTTAATTTTTTTTTACTTCGTATTTAACTTTTATTCATTATTTTATATTTTGTAGTAAGTCGGATTATCTTTTTAATGCCTTCTGCCAAATAGCCGTGTTTTTTCATTTAGCAGTAACACACGCGTACCGTGTCGGATAACGATTGGGATGTCGGGCTTCTCCGACGGTCAAAAAACTAGCCGTTGCCATTCCGCTCCTCTCCTCCCCTCCACATCCCCCAGAACTCGCCCCTCTCCAAACCTCATGCCCGGGACTAGCCCTGGAGGATCTGAATCTCATGGGAGCGGCTTCGAACGGTGCAGCAGTAGCAGAACGCCGAGCCCTGGTTCAGGTAGCATGCAAACCATCTTCTCCTCATCCATCTTCTTCTCCTCGCCACGTAATCACTGATGGTGTTTTCTTTCCTGAGTTCTCTCTTTGCTATTTTTGCTTGGTGATGACTTGTTTTGTCCGGTTTAGTGGGTCCCAATTCCGCTTGCTTCTTGTTCTCGTTCATGTCTCGTTTGTCCTGGCTTTTCGACTTCCACTGGGTGGTGAAGCGCTTTGACTCTTTTCCAGTGTTTTCCATGTCTTTCCCCGGAATTTCGGGTTCTTCAGCTCTTTCTGGTTTCCATTTTGCGTTTCTTTTCTGTAGTTGGTTACTCGAGACTTGTTGTTTAAACTCTACTCGTAAGAATGTGATGGAACTCCACGTTTGTATACTCTTTTAAATTTTTAAATAGAGATTGGGCAGGTGTTAAGGTTCTCAAGAATTTGATCTTGTGCTAAGTTTATTCAACGGTATAAATAAAGATATGGTATCCAATGCTCCCAAGACAATGATGAACATCTGAGAAAGTCTGAGGTCTATCTTGCAATTATGGAGCAAATAGAGGCTCCCCTCTGGTAGCTGCCACAACAAACCCCAAATTAGCCCTCACGTTTGTGGTCCATCTTGCAATTGATGCTCACTTTTCATCAGCCATCATTTGGATTGAATCATCTGAATGAGATCCATTAAGCTGGTAGATAAGGACATTCCGAATTCCCAATGACCTCAAGAGGAGATGGTCAGAATAACAAGGTTCCTTCTTGATGTTGCAGCATAAGCATTCCATGGCCATTCCAGTTATGGTTTCAGTTTGATGCAATTATGGATCAGCACCTAGACTCAGGAGCAGAAGTTTGGACCTAAGGTTCCAGAACTTATCGAAAGTGGGCAAGATCCATTGACCAAGTTAGTGAATATGATGATTAGAAAATGGGAACTTTTTTCTTCTTCAATTAAGGAGCCATGAGCTTGACACATTAAATATTTGATCATAGAGAGGCTCTCCAAGCTCTCTCAGCAAGGGGAAATTGTGCTATTTGCAGTGAATAAAACAAAGTTCTTTGCAATCAAGGCTAGTTTAGTAATATATAAATGTACCCTTTACTACTTTTTTGGTTTTATATTATGATTGACCTGTTAGGTGAATGTAGTCCAGGTAGGATTATCGTCTGGAAGCTACATTTTGGTTCCAAGGTTGGGCTCGAAAGGCCCTACAGTTTTTTGTTGGAACTTTGATACAAGACCTGTTTTCTTCCAATGTAGGTAAAAATTGAAAATTGGATTTACAGGATTGAATGAAAGGGACACAGATTCAGAGAATCATATGAATGAGCATTAAATGAGATCAAGCAAACAATCGACAGTAGGGATTGCTGGATGTTAAAATTCTCAAATTCAAATTATTCTTTTTTATATAATGAGGATGTCTACTTGATACATATTTCAAGTGCTGTCGTGTACCAGTCCATATCATCCGGCATGCACTGTGCCGGGTCAGTGATGGCACCAAGCACTGGGTCGGCACGGCTGCTATTTAGTCCTTTCTTTAATCTCTTTTAATTAAAATAAGGTCTATTAAGTTTTCATACATTTATACTTGTTTTGTTTTACCATGGTATGGCACGTGTTTCAGCACAGCAACTGCCATGCTGGCCATAAGCAGGCATGCTTAGTGTCAATAGCATTTGAATCTTTCACTTGATGTATAAACTGGTTCCTTGTGGAATCTTCATCTTTCGAAGTTTTATTCAGGAGGACCTGTGCTAACATGCTTTAACTTTCAATCTGTTTTTTCTTTTAGAGTTAGGAGTACTTCAGAAAAATGATGTTTATATTTGTTTGCAATTTTCGGAATTGTTTGGATCACTCTCTCTCTCAAATTAGGTTTTCTGATTACTTGTTCTTATAAAATTCATAAAAAATTGATATGTGAAACAGACCTAGTAAGAGAAACTTTTCTAATGCAGCCTATATGCTACACAGGATGCACTGGCCCTAATAGATCTCAGTTAGGAGTCTAGATGTACCCTAAAATTAGCCATTAGAACTAATACAGACATTTGAAGGAAGTGAAATTTCATGTTAATTCAAGTTACCTAGAATCAGGGAAAATTCCAATCACTTTCAATTCACCAAGTCCCCTTTCGGTAAGATTTCCTGAGTTTTAGTAGGATCGCTACCTTTTATACTAAGAAAGAAAAAGAATAAAGGATGATGGGCCATCAACTCTTGATACAAATCAAACTAGCACTCGAAATTGTGAGTCAGTGTGGATTGAGCGCAAGTAGCTGATTGGCAGGGGCATCCTTATTCTTCTGCACTCATTTCTGCATTTTCCTTCCAATCAAGAGAAAGAAGAGGAGAATGAGATGAGGAAATGAGGTGGATTTCCATTTTGTTTTGATGATTTTGAGACAGAGATTATCTTTTAGATGGGTATCAAGAAGAGGGAGTAGTAGATGCATAAGTGAATTATAGTCCTTGAGTAGGGCATTGCTAATTCATATCAAGCCTTATATTTGGGGAATTTTAACTGATTTTACAGTCAGTATTTTAGCTAACTCATGATACAAAGTATTCTGGCTGTTTGTGCACCTGAAAGAGGGTGGGGTGTTTGGTAACTTTGGATGGTGTGTTTTCAAGTAGAAAGCCTGAGCAGACCTTCTTGTCTAGTAGTTTGAATCCTACATTATGATTTTCCCTTGCTTATTTTGTGAGGTCTGTGGGACGCAATATTCATTTTCTAGCTCAATTTCTTTTCATGGTCCTTGATTGAGTTGATTCCCTCACACACCCTTCACCAGCTCTCATCTGCTGGAGCTTGATTTCTTAATTTGGTTCAAGTTTTCCCTAGCCTGCTTGAATGTACCAGGATTAAGAAGTGATTTCCTTTATGACTTGTAATACTTAGGGTTGATACAAGGCAGCAAGAATCTAATATCATGCCCCCTCTATGGTTCCATAAATTAAGTCTACCCCCTTTATGGGACCATATATAATCTCAAATAGGTTTCTCATGTATAGTTTGAAAAATCCATTTGGGCAACTTGAGAACCTAGCTTTTTGCACCATACGCTTGATCATGCCTTTTTTGGTCATAGAAATTTATGCAGGTGCTTTTCTTAGATGAAAATGTGAAGTGGTTGTTCAGCATTGCACCCCGTAGTCGAAGGAAAGAAACAAAACAGTGAAAACTACTCATAGGAATGTATAGTGCGAATGGAATATGTATATAGGTTAGCCAGAGGTCCATGTTGTGCAAGCTATGCGATGGGAATTGTGCAGTTCTTTGTGAAGGGAGGATGTGGTCTTGTGGTGTCTGAATTGCTCATATGGGGCTTTAGAAAGTTACCTTTTCCATTGTCATTATTGTAATGTGGTGAAACCATTATCTTGATTGTCTTATACTAAAAACATTTGGTTCAAGCGATTCAGTTTATGTATTTTTCTTCTATTACTCCATTCAGTTTATGAACTAATAGTGAATTTTCCTAAAAAGAAAAATCTTGCAACTTTCAAGCACCAGACAACATTCATAGCTCGATGCTGTTTACTTAAATTGTTGTAAATTGCAAATCAAGTTATCTCAGCATATACATGATCATGTCAAGCAATGTGACTCCAGATGTGCTAGAACAAGTTCCCTTGTACAAAATTACCATCTATCAAAATATTTCTTCTGGATAATGAGTTCTTAGCATTGTTACGTGAAAATGATATCAAAGCTGTTCTGGATGCATTTTTCTTGGTCAAAGCTTTTGCAGAAGCACTAAATGAACTCATAGGATCTGCAGTGGTGGAGATCTTGCATGTGATTGGTCAATGGCAAGCTGAGCAACAAAAGCAAGTCCAGTATTTCCAGATGAGAAACCGAGGTTTCATAGTTAATACAGTAATCATGTATGAGTTTTATATTTTTGAAGATTTCTGCTTTAATGGTCTAATCAAATGTGATATTTTGGTCCTAGGGCAATTACAAGTCTGGTTGGGCTCATTTAGTATCAATGCATTGGAAAATAATAGTCTTGTTTTTTGGTAGAAATTGAAGCTAATACGATCTTGGGGAATAGATGGGAGCAGCTTCTCTAATAATTTGGGTGGGAATTGCTCATATGCTCTAAAGCAATGCATATATGCTCGATAATTGGTGTCATTTTTTTTTTTTTTTTTTTGTAATGCCAATAAATACTCTGAAGCTTTTTGGGTATTTGAGTTGCATAAGACCAAAGAAGATTACCACCACAATTTGGGTGCATTAGAAGGATATAATAGTATATAGAGGATGATATTTACAGGTTTATTGCGTTTTTGCACCACATGGGCACACACATTTTTTTTTTTTATTTTGATGCAGTTAATATCATGAATATTCTGTATATAGCTTCATCCCAGACCTGCTTGTGTGTATTGTCCTATTTATTGGTGGAAGTTCTTTAAACTGTATATAATTATCTTTATGATTGGGCTAGCTGAGAAACCCCGCACCATGTGCTCGAAATGTAAGAGGGGTGAAATCGATATGACCAAATAGTAGAGAAACTTCATAGTATGAGACAAAGTAAAGAGAGATTCAACTATTACAAAATTCTAAATTGTAAAGAACTTAACTATTCTAAACTTGAAATGGAGAACTAAAGAATGATTAGAGACAAAAGAAATGAATTCATTATAGTCAAAGAAAGGGTACGGAGATGAATATTACCTTCAGTCTCAGTACCTGAGGATAAGCAAATATGTACTGTATCGGATCAGCCAATATTAGGCAGATATATTGAACTAAAATATGAATCATAAATCTCAAATGATGAATGGAAGCTATAAAGCAACAGAATAAGTCTAGGGATTTATGCTGTAACTTGAAGAACTTTAAAACATTTTAATGAGAGTTACAAACAGTGGAGGAAGCCTAGTAGGCTTCTTTTACTTTGACTTGTAAAATGTTCCAAATAGGGTCCATGAGCGCAAGCAAGATGTCAGTCAATCGTCGCTCTAGATACTGTTACTGAATGCTGCCTCCCACTGATCAAAACAAAGCTTTGATAAGACCATCAGTGCTACTTTTATGTCTTCCTGTTTATTTCGACATATTCAACTTTACTAATTCCCTCACATACACCTTTTTTAGGAGCTACCTGCACTTAATCTATGATTAGGATTTCTGTGAAATCCATTTCACACATTAGCACTGTTTTAACAAGAGGTTAATTGATGCAGGAAGAAGTCATAGAGAGAACAAAAAAAAGCCAAGGAAAAGCTGCACTAAAGGTCATGGATGAACATGGTGTCATCTCCAAGTCTCTGGATACTGCAACTCCATCTGATTCACCTCCATCTCCTGTTCCTAAAACAGAGGATACCTTCCAAGGGATGTCAATGGATTAACTTGGTTTTGCACTCTTTAGCTTTCTGTACAGAAAGTTAATATTTGTATTCATATCTTGATGCTGTATTAGAGGGTGGGCTCACTGCAGAATGCAATGATCCATGAAATAGGTAATTAGGAGCTTTTTTCTGGCTTTACATTCGGCAAGCCATTCCTCATGCTTGATTCTTAGACATAATGATGGTTAGTTTTTTTCTGGCATAAATATTGAATGCAGCAGCAGTTGCATTTTTCTCCCTTTTTTCATTTTTAGAGACAAGGAAGAGTCGGACTCCACCAGACCTTGTTGAGAGATGAAGGTAACAAAAGGAATTTCTGTGCATTTTTATCCCAATCATGCTGAATCTCTAGCTTTTTGTGATAGTTAGCCCTATCCTTCTTCTGCTGAGGGATATCTAATAGGGCTGTGTACAATGTTCTGCAAGGCTACTCATCGCTATACATAGTGGTTGGTCAACATGCAGAGATGAGCTCAGATGTTGCCAAATTATTTTTAACATCTCTTCTTCTGAGAAAATTCTTTTGACATCTCTTCGTTCACGATTTAAGAATTTTTAGTCTGTCTCAAAAACCCAGGATCTGGAATTGCAATGGAGTGCCATGTCCTCTCGTATTTTCAGTACCAATCAAACTTTTAAAATTGACTTAACAAGCTCTGAATTGACTTCTAACCTTCCTGGATATGAATTCATGATACTGAGAGTTCTTCATCCCTCTGCAGTTGCAGTGTGAAAGCATCTCCAATCATATGTTCGAACTGTTTCTGTGTCTAAATTATATCCAGATCACTACTTTGATCCAACATCATGACAAGATATCATCCTCATTTTCTCCCAAAAACAAAAGGGTATCATCCTTAGAGGTAATCATAGATTTAGTTATATATGGGACATGCAACATATCAGACCATTAACATACAAAAATATGCACTGTAGAAAGTAGGAAAAAGCTTTTTCTTTCCACACACCAGGCAGTCCATATTCAGCAATCCAATCCCCTTGGCAACAAGTTTTGTTTTCTTTTGTGCTGCCTTCACATGCTAATCAATGACAGAGCGAAGAAGTCACTGAAGCAGTTGTGGCACCATGGACTTCAGTTGAAGACACTACAATGGAGCTGAGAGCAGCGACAACATCGCCAATTAATGGACGATCAACCTCCTCCTGGAGACACATGGCGGTGATCGAGGCGACTCGATCCAGACCTGTCATTGGATAGTTTCCTTGAAGTTGTGGATCCGCCATGCCTGGCAACCTGTTCGGGTCTTTGCGCATTGTTTGAACCTGCTCATTGAAGCAAACATGAACTCTTGCTAACCTCCAAATTTGGCAGAGTTAAGGAAAATAGTGAGAAAGAAGTTACCCAAGAAGCTAGACTATGTTCCTCGTTCGTCTCAAGAATGACACAAGCTCTTCTGCCCATGATGAGCTCAAGCAGAACTACTCCAAAGCTGTAAACATCCGACTTTACTGATACCTGTCCAGTTCTTGCATACTCTGGTGCAATATAACCCCAAGTCCCCACCACCTCTGTGGAGACATGAAATTTATCCCCGGCAGGCCCCAGCTTGGCAAGCCCAAAATTAGAGAGTTTGGGATTAAAATCCTCATCCAGGAGAATGTTTGACGGTCTCAGATCACGGTGTATGACAGGTGGTTCGGCCTTGTTATGCAAATACTCCAAACCCTGAGCAACACCTATAGCTATTTTGATTCTAGTACTCCAATCCAGTGGTTTCTGGCATCTCTCAACACCTAACATCGGGATATATTATACGACTTTGGAACCGATTAATAAAATAACAGAGATGAACATGGACGAGGAAATTATAGCAAAGGAAATTATAGAAGATTAAATGTGACTTAGAATAACACTTTGGTTAGATTATTTACCGAACAAGTGGTCCTCTAGGTAACCCAGTTGAGCAAACTCATAGACTATGAGCCTATGGCTTCCTTCAGAGCAGTACCCAACTACAGATACGAGATTTTGATGGTGAAGAAGGCTAAGGATCAGGACTTCGACAAGGAAGTCTCTGTTGCTGCGTGAATAGTTCATGTCTAGCTGCTTCACGGCCACAGGCTGAGAGGAACAGACGCTGAGATCAGCACTGAAATCCGTAAGAAGCATTGGAGGACCGAACAAAGGAATATTCTGTAGACCCAGTTACCTGGCAATTCTCGTGAAGGATCCCTTTGTAAACTCTAAAGTAACTTCCTTCATGTAAAATTGAATCAGGAGAGAAATTACCAGTAGCCAAAGTCAGCTCCTCTAAAGAAAAAGTTCGTGCAGAAATATTTGCAGTCCTTCTATCTTCTGAGTGGTGAAAGACAAGTATTAGTTGGATGAGACTCCTTTGACAGTATAACACAAGGGAATTAATTACCTGATCTGCTACTCTGTTCTCCCATCAACCATTGTGATTCCATGCCTCTAGAGGAGCTTATTCTGCTCTTCAGTTTTGAGAGAGAGATGTGTTAAAGGAGTAGCACAAGATCAAAGGGTCTTGGAAGAAGAAAACACTGACAGAATAAATCAGTTTTAATAAACGAACAAGGTCACCAGGAAATAAAGCATGATAGATATAAAGTGGTGAATCTTATGCCTTCTAAGAAGTGGTGGATCTAAACCATTTAATAAAGGATAGGTGACATTCTTGGCTCCAATTTTATTAAAAAAAAAAAAAAAGAAAGAAAGAAGTGGTGGATCTAATCTAAAGTTTATATTTTGTAAACCAAAAAAAGGATCACGAATATATACGTTACCTATTCGAAATTTTGCCAAGATTTCTTTTCCCGGAGTGCTGAACGGAATCAGGGGTAGGAGAGTTTTTAGTTTTGAGGGGCGGGTAATGGAGCTTTTAGAACACGGCCAAATAAAGACTGGACAGCTTGCAGGGAAGACTTTTGACCTGTGGTCGGCGCAGACTTGGAAAAATTGATCAGAGATGGGAAGTGGTGAGAAGAATATGAGAAGGCCAAGAAAGCTGGTATCATTGCGGACAGGGCATCGATCAAGGCCTTCGAAGGGACTGATTTGGGCTGGGCAAGCGGATCTTTCTTGTGGTTGCAAGGAAGATCTGATCAAGAAGTGGCTGTTTCCTGGGCCGGTGTCCAAATATTATGCTAAAAGAGCAAGAGAAGCTGAGGCCAAATTGGGTTTGGCCAAGCTGGTACATTGAGAATTTTAGAAGCTAATCAGATTCATAGACTGGGTATTAGCTGGCAATGGGAAACACTGTATCCATCCCCAGTAAGTTACCGTTAGCAGAGCACTTTGCATGTAGTAGTACACTTGGGATCTGGGGCAAGTTTAAATGATCTTTAATCTGTGCATGTATTTGCTTAAGTAGTGGCCCTTGAGTAACCAAGCATTTAACGCCATCCTAGAAAATAAGTAGTTCTGCCATCTCCATATGATTGTTTCCTATGTCCTTGAAATTGTAGTACAAATATGTCCTTGTTTGAGAAAAATAGAGAAAAATATGAGCCCATGGCCATGTGGATAGATTTAGAATATTCTGGATGGTCTTTCAGAAATTCAACAAAAACAAAGCTTCTGATTTTTATACATTGATGTCTGTCGAAGTCCGAAATAGGAAGGTCCTGCAAAAGGTTCTCCAAATCAAAAAGAAAGTTCCACTTTATTTATCTATAGTGGTTTGTATGTACAACTCAAACCACAGCAAAAACATCACAAGACCAAACCATTGAAGCTGAGGCCAATGAGTACAGCAGAGATGTTGATAATCCAACGATGGCAGTGATGCTACCTGTTGGAGATGGGGTTGGGGCCGCTGGGGACTTCATGTTTGTTTGCTTTGGATTGGCTAGGTCTCGCAGGGGGCTGTGGACGTACTTCCATGGATTGAGATTTCGAGGAAGAGAGGAGCTGCCGAGTAGAGGATGAAGCCATGGAGATCTTCAGCTTCCCTGATGGGTGAGCCAAAAGGAGTAAGCAGGGGAAGAGGAGTAACCAAAAGAGCAAGACAAGTGATCTCCTTGAGCCTTCTTTTGTTGCCATGCAAGCTTCAAACTCTGGACCTAGAAGTAGAAGCCACCCTCCAACAGCCCTTAAGAAATCAATATCCATTAACCACTAGCCACAGGAGGGTAAGGAGAAAGAGAGTAGGTCATGGAAATGGTACCTCATGCCCTTACTCTTTAGTAGGAGGGTCCCTAGCGTATGACATGAATGGAGAGAGAAATTTACATGACCATCCTCTCCCATCCACTTTGGAAAGATAGGGGGTGTTCAGACCTACCGCCTAAGTTGCAATGTTCCTTTGTACATATAAGTCCACCTTTTGGCAACTCTACGACAAAGAAACAATGATTAAGAGGAAGCATGGCTACACTCTAAATTAAGAGGAAGCATGACTCCACTCTAAACGTACTGCTAATATGCCATGTTCCTAGATATATTCGAGCCTATCTCTTCGCAACTATAAAACGAAGAATTAAAGATTCCAGTTGTGCAGAAAATGAGTGGCATGATGAAGAGAAATGATTGCATGTTTACCAGGAGTATAAAGTGAGCGGCTACCCCAGTTGTTTGAGCAAGGTCTTGGGAATAAAGTGGAAAGCAACTGGCATAGTTTCAAACCATCAGTGTTAGACATTCATAATTATTAGAACCACCTCCAAATCAAAAGTTTAGAAATTTGTGCACATCATTCTTTAGCAATCTAGGTAGTACTACACTTGATGTGGAAGTCAGCCTAAACTTTTCGAGTTTGACTCTTGACCATTCTAATGGCTTGCAATTGTCTTTTCCTCTACCTGGATTCGGCTAGATAAAGCCCAATCCATACCATTCAGATTAGGATGCCAGTGCCAAAAGCAATCCATCTGAATATCCATCTCACTATTCCACTGTTTGTTAGTCAGAATCTGAGAGCCTCTCTCTTTTCTTCTAGCAGTTCGGGTTCAGCTTGGGAGGATATAACTGGATGACATGGTCAAAATCAGGTCAGGTATGTATGTGGTTGTGTAAGAAGCCTACGAACTCTTGTAGCAGGTCCACTCTAATTGGGAGAAGGGAAAGGAAAAGAACAAAGGATGAGGGCAGGAAACCCTCGTCCACTTCGTAGCTTGTTTCCTTGCAAGAGCTGGATAAATCTAGGAAACGTTCACTTTTGAGGCAGAGGAGAATCTTGAAAGTTTAAAGTCATGATGCTGTGGCCTTTTCTTGGTTGGAAGGGAGCTGATTGGTATCTGCCTCATTGACTCGGGGGAACACTCGGTTGGAAATATATGGCGAGCAGGTGGCATGCTTTTTCTAAAGACATGGAAAGCAAAGAAACCGCGTTGTGAGGGCCGATATTTGGCCCTTGCCAAGCCCCAGATGTTGGTGCTTATGATGGACTGCAGGAGGCCACACACCCCACCCTGATAACGTGTGTAAAGTAGAAATAAGTCATGCCATGCAAGAGAAAATTGTTAATAGATTATGTAGGAAAAATTTGAGACAAAATGGGCATGAGAGAGAGAGGGGGGGAGGGGGAATGACCGGATGATGTGGAGTTGATGATAATTTTGAAATAGTTTTTATAAAATTATAAAAGTATCTCTTCAAATTTGAGTTATTTATATTTAGATTCTAAAAATTTTAAAAGTATCAATTAGCTACCAAAATTTCAAATTTACTATAATATAGTTCAATCATCCATCCGAATACTAACACTGTTAATAAAATATAAAGATAAAAATATCTTTATTTCAGAAATATTATTCTTTATCATTTATCTATATGCACAAATCTCAAAATACTCTAATTTCTATTGTTCATCAATTTATACAAATCTTAAAATACTCTATTCTTTGTCATTTATTTGCTAGCACAAATACCTCGATCATCTATCCATATGTATAGATCTTGAAGAGTTTCATTCTATATTATCCATCCTCCTGCATAGATCACAAAGTGCTCTATTTGTGATCCATTTGTCTGCACAAATCTCAAAATATTTTATATGTAATCCATTCATCTACACATATCTCAAAGTACTTAGTCCTCTATCATTCATTCATCTATATAAATCTTCAAGCACTCTATCCTCTACCATCCATCTGTTTGTACGGATCTTAAATACTCTACCTCGGTCATTTATCTGCTTGCACAAATCTCAAAGCACTTTATTCTCTATCATCTTCTCACTTACATAAATTTTGAAGTACTTCATCCTCTATCATTCATCCACCTGTATAGATCTCATAGCACTTCATCCTCTATCATTCGTCCATAGGGATGGCGATAGATCAGATAAGGATAGGATGACCCAATATCTATACCCATCCCATAATTAAAAACTCCTTATCTATACCTATCTCGTACCTGCCTCGGGTTAGCTCAAGGTATGGATCAAGTCAGATAGGGTAGATAAGAGAGGTCAGATCAGACCTTGTGAGTTAGATAAGAAACTTATCATATAATATTATAAAATAATTATAATTTTGAAATGAAGATTTATATTAAGATTATATTGGATCACATTTGGGGCTAGGCATATCATTATCTATATCCCATCCGAACCCACTTTGAATATATTTTTTAGAAGCTATACTCACCCTAGATTCTAATCAGGTCATGTAAAATCCATCCATTTGAGTCCGATACTCGGTGGATTGGCTAAAATTATCATTCCTATTCATCCATTTATACAGATCTCAAAGTATTCCATCTTTTATCATTCATCTATCCACATGGATTTTGAAGTATTCCAACCTTTGTCATCCATTTGCTTGTACAAATCTCAAAGTTATTTGTTCTCCATCACCTATTTGTCTGCACAGATTTTAAAGCATTTCATCTTTTATCATCCATCAATTTATATAGATTTTAAAGCACGCTATTCTTTATCATCTATTTGCATGCATATATCTCAAAATGCTCCATTTATTATCATTTATATATTTGCACAGATCTTAAAGCATTCTATCATTTATCATTCATTTATTTGCATAAATCTCAAAATACTCTATTCTATATCATTCATCCATTCGTAAAGATCTTAAAGTGTTGTATCCTTTATTCTTTTTCAACCAGCATTGATCTCAAAGAACAAAGTCATTGACCCACAAGTACAGATCTTAAAGTACTAATTTTCATCCTCTTTCTTTTTATTCCTACTAAAATAAAAGCCTCTTGCTAAATCGATAGAAAGGATAATTCTGAAACTCAAGAATTATATATTATGCATTAAATTTGACGTAATACACAGAAATCCAAGAAACTCACCCAAGCAGCAAAAAAAAAAAAAAAAACTCTCTAGGCTGCGTAAAAGATTATTGATGGGACTACTGTAAAACTACGACTCAGAATTATAAAGCTACGTATTTGCCATCAACTTTAATAACCTTCTAAGCCATGGAGCATATGCGGGGGTGTTCTTGAGTGCTTTAATGTCACGAACTCTCTATTGATCTCTTATACAAATTGATATTCTCCTGAAAATCCATTCTTTTGACATGATGTTTTTTTTTTTTTAGATAACTAAACTCGTAGACACAAGTGAATATCTTTCATCAGTTGATCCTTGCAATCCTACGGCCCCGTCGTGCACTGCTCCCATTCTCTAGAACTGGTTGCTGCACTACAAAAACATAACCAGGAGAAGAGTTATCAATATATATTGGATGTGCTCCCCTCCTGTCCATTGGAACATTTTTCTTATCTGAAGTTTAATTTGCCATGCATGAGACCTCATGATGCTGATAAATGTGTTGAGTGTGATTCTAAGCGGCACATTAAATTAAATTGCACAATATAAATCCATGTAGCCTTCCTCTCGCGTGCCAAGAACGTGAAAAAATCTCCCCCCATCCGATGGCCTCCACCGCCCCCCTCCACCCTTACCCACCTCCTCTCCTTCGCCCGCCCCTCAAATCCGCTTTCCTTCCGACCCCCTTTCGAGTCCACCGGAACCCTAAGCCTACCTCCTCCCCCAAATTCCCCATCATCTCCGCCGCCTCCTCCGACCCCTCGTGGGAGAGAGAGGAGGCCCGGTGGCTCCGGGAGGAGCAGCGGTGGCTCCGCGAGGAGCAGCGCTGGCTCCGGGAGGAGTCCCGCTGGAACGCCGAACGGGAGTCCCTCCTCCGCGAGGTCGCCGCCCTCCGCCTCCGCATCGAGGTCCTCGAGCGTGAGGCCGTGCTGCGGGCCGCCGTCGACCCGCAGCCGGTGCTGGTCGAGGAGGCCCACGTGAAGGAGATGGTTCTTGAAGAAGAGGTCAGGGATTCGAAAGCCGCACCGGAGAAGAAAGAGGTCGTAGAGGAAGGGAAGAAGAAGATCAGGTGGAACTCTTTGAGGAAAGGATCGGAAGGAGAGGAGGTTCGAGCAATGCAGGTCTGCGTGGTTCCACGGTGTTGATTTCCTTGCAATTTATGCTATGAATTTTAAGGCGAGTCCGGTTTCTATTTTAAATGAATTAATTGCCTTTAGAAGTAACTAATATTTTTCTCTCATTGCTAAATCTGATGAATACATGCAGTGGAAATCCATGATTTTTAGCTTTTATAACTGATCCTAAAATAATCTTTGGGAAAAAGGAAGTAGAAAATAAGTGACCGATAATTCTAATGATGGTTGGTGATACATAGCGCTCTCCAAGTATCGTAATAGAGTCTTCTTATGAAAACATCTCATAACATTCGGCCAAAAAATTGTCATAAGAACCAGGGAGACATGCATTAATTGTCATCAGGTCCTAACAGTGTACAAGCCCTCGCCCAATGTGTTTCCATCAAGAAATATATATTTCATTAGTACATTTGGTTGCTGGAATGTGAATGTCCACTATTATGAGGATGAGCTTTATCTTACTCGGTCTGGGGTTATCGTCAAGAATTATCACAGTGGAATCAGTTCCATTATCTTGGATCTATTATGCAAAAGAATGAAGAGGTAGAGGAACACATGCATAATAAATTAGGTTGAATTGATGGAGTGGGGAGTTGCTCGACCAATGCATGCCTCAATGACTTGAGAGCAAATTTCATAAGATAACAATAAGGCTTAAAAGATTGTTTGATTTATGATGTTGTTCAATAAACAAATGAGATGAGTGTGATAAAGACAAGAATCTTGAGACAAGCATCTGGTAAAAGTATGACGATCAAGATAAGCTTTGAGTATATTAGAGGTGGTGTATAGCTTGCACCAACTGAGGAGAATGTGATGGAGAACTTATGAAATAGTATAGGACTACGAGCATGTGCAACAAACAACAGGGCTTTGAAATTTAGATTCCTTTAAATTTGTGTCTAGCATTCTGGAAGAGTAAAAAAGACCTAATGTCAATTGAGAGGAACTGTGCTAAGGATTTGGTTAGCTTGCAGTAATACTAGAGATTTCCTTTAATAGGAATAACTGGTAATTGAAGATTCACATGAACAATCTCAAGTAGTTGATAGCAGGCTTATGGGTTATGGTTATGCTGGATTTTTCACATTCTATGAAAAGAAACAAATATTCCTTGATATTACTGTAGAAGTTTCTTAGCTACTCAGGAATGCCCAAGCTAATCCAGCTCATTTTTCACAAAGATCCATTTTTTGGCTGTTCAACTCAAGAATGCCCAAGCTAATCCAGCTCATTTTTCACAAAGATCCATATTGCATAAGGTTAACATTTAGTGGTAGAATTACTTCTTTTAGGATCAGTAGCATAATCTTAGCTCTTGCAATACTAGAACTCAGCATGTGCAATGCATGTCAGGTCACATAACAGAGAGGAGCATTTGATGGATTGCCATGATCTCATCTAATGCTGAATGCTAGGAGGAAGGGACTTGCATTCTTTTAGGAAAGAGGTAAGATGAATACTGGAATGCAGCATGTAAATTTCTTTCGGAAAAAGAAGTATCATGTGGATAAGTATGAATGAAGCAGCGCTCTGGACGCTTCCCACGCTTGGAGACTTGAGAGACCCAAAAAAGAATGGGGAAAACATTGTGACTTGGGAGACTAGGAAAAAGAACTGCAGATGATGAACAAAGAGGCTCCTATTGCCATATGAATTGTGGAATGTGGTGAACATAAACCTGGAGGGAAATGAATGAAAACACACTTAGAAGTTTGGGTATTTATTCTAGAAGAGACTGGTGAGCCGTGCCTTACATCAGCCCTTCAGCTTTCTTCTGGATTGTGGATATCATAATTCTCTGCATGAACTCGGCTTTTTGCTACCTGAATGTATAATATAACTTTTAGACACACTTAAAAATTTGCTTAAAAATATTGCTAATTTATGTCTGATTTTGCAGGAAGCTTTGCAAAGGTTGGGCTTTTATTCAGGTGAAGAAGACATGGAATACTCCAGCTTCTCAGGTGGGACTGAACGTGCTGTAAAAACGTGGCAGGTCAGTGGTTCACTATTTTATCAAAAGCAATCTCGTGAAAATTTCAGAGCAATGTTGGGAGAATATTTTATTTGTTTTAATATGGCTGAAAGCCTGGCTCTGTTATGCTTGCTGCTTCACTTGTCATGGGGATTGACATTGTAAGGAATTTTGCCTTAACAGGCCTCATTAGGGACTCCTGAAGATGGGATTATGACAGCAGAGCTTCTGGAAAGATTATTTATGGAGCAGAGAGTGGGGGATTCCAGCTTGAAAGTAAATGTGGTAAATACTACTTTCTTACGGTTATCAAGCACAGAAAACTGTTGATTTGCACCTTGCATCAGGCTTGATATATTTTTGCTATTGTACTTGAATTACTTTGTGGACTTGGATTTTGAATTCACTAGCATTGACTATATTACCAATAATGTGCTTGTTGATTTTTGTTTAGGGCAATCTAAAATTTTACCAATTAATACTCTCACTGCAAACCAGATTGAGAACTTGTTACCCCATTTGAAAATATTCTTTTTCTGCTGCTGTGAAGTTTTCTGTAACATTTTGACCCTGTATTTTTCTTTGTGCCATAAATTTTCATGATGCTTATTAGTGTTCCATTGACAACCTATCACCCTATTTATGTCACGCATCCAATAATTGTGGTTGTATTTTCTTGCAGGATGGTGCAAATGGAGCAGCAGCAGCTTCTGTAACAGAAATTGCAGAGATCCAGCAAACAGTTGTGAAAGAACATGGCGATGAAGTTCAGATATCCCAGCAAAAAGTGTTTCTTCTTGGGGAGAATAGGTGGGAAGAACCATCCAGGTTGGTGGATGGGAATAAACCCATTAGCAGAAGCAAGGGTGTGTTTACTACAAAGTGCCTTTCTTGCCGTGGAGAAGGCCGGCTAATGTGCACAGGTACTTGGAATTCACCCTCATTGTTGGTATGAGACAAGGCTACTGGATTTTAAGAAACGAAAATGCCTCTTGTCAATATATAATCACAAAAATCTGATTATTATGTCTGGTTGAATCCTATGAGAATTAGTGATTTGATTTTTGAGCTATCACAGTGCTTACCTTCCCTATTTCATCAATTTTTTTTTCTGTCGTCGAACTGCCAATGCTTAACGTGTATCCAAGCTTGCCTCCCCTTTTAGCTGGTTATGATTTACAATCCATGATGTTTCCTGACGGTCCTTTTTCTTTTAAGTCTTACCTGTAAATCTTTTCATTGTTGTGATATTTTTTTATTTGTACTTACATTCTTAATATTTGACAGTAAACTTGAAAATTTTTGGAACGATTGTTGATATGTTGAACAAATTCTCTATTCATTTTGCAGAATGTGATGGGACTGGTGAACCAAATATTGAACCACAGGTTAGTTGCGTGGTATTGCTAAAGTTCATTTGTTGCTTCTTATGTCCACTCTATTTTTATTTGAATCGCTTGCTGTCTGCAGTTTTTGGAGTGGGTTGATGAAGGAGCAAAATGCCCATATTGTGAAGGCCTTGGTTACACTATTTGTGATGTTTGTGAAGGGAAGGCTATAACAGAAACTTAGTCTAGCTGCATACAATGTTTTTTCGGGGGAATAGCCGTATATAATATCATGCACGTAAATGTTTGCCATCATATAGTGCCATGAATACTGAATTATTTTACTGACAGTAAATGCTGGGAATTTGAAAGAAAAACAAAAAAGGGATTTTCATGTATATTCCTTTTTCAGCCGTAAGCCTCTCACCTGGTAATTTCACAATAAAGACAATAAAATCAGTTGATTTCCTCTAATTAGTAGTAGGAACTTGAGTCGGATGTTTATGTTATCAACCATTTGTGCCCTTTTAAGCACAGTAACAGGTCGGAAGCAGGAAGGAGAGATGGAGTGCTCCCTTTCGTTCCGAGGTAACGTAAACAGCATCACTCTTTTACGTTCTTTTTTGGAGGACAAGGGGAGTAGCCAATTTATCAACAATGCAAGTGAGATCAAGATGTTATCTAAGTCCTAGCAACACCATAGAAGTGATTTTTTTAAATCCGATTGGAGTGATAGAGAATTTTAACAGTATGACTGTCAACTGTTTCAACATGTCGTCGACTCATTAGTAGTTACGTGATGATAAGCATACGAGGAGGAAAGCTCCTGAGGTGGAAAATTCTTCAGCTGTATAAGTTTCTCACCAGCATAAGGTTGGTTGACCATGAGCAGTTTGACATTTTGGTGACCTGTATGTCCCTGTGTGGTTTCATTTTTGCAATCCCCATTTGAGGACTGTAGAGTCCAGCATCTCGCAATGCTTTGTTTTATCCACACCCGACCCTTTCCCATGTTGCGCATATGGCCATATCCAACGCCGGTGGCTGATCTCCAGCAGGAACATTAAAATAAGCATGATGGCAAGAGGTGTGAACCAATATTTAGAAACACCAGAAACTGATTTATGTAACATGGGTAGGGCTCATTTCTTCCCTACACCATGTTTATGGCTGATGTTTTGGAGCCACTAGTGACTCTTTCATCCATTCAACTTATAAGAGCCATCTAGAAAGTTCAGATTCATTGCTTCACCTTTTTGGCCAGCCTGCATATATAATCATGAAAACAACAAGGTTCTATTTCAACCATTTGCGGTAGAAAGCTAGATTACAGGATAAACACAACTCTGAAGCGCATGGAAATCGACATTTTCTTTGACTTGTTTGAAAGTGACCGAGCATATACAGTTCAGAACAAAAACACACACCAACACAAAAAGGCTTCAGTTCCCTCTAAATGTACTGGTTCAAATGATCAGACATTAAATTGGCCATCTCCAACAGGTCACCAGGTCTAAAATAGTGGAACACAAGTGTCACCATAGAATATATAAAGCCACAGTGTTTCTCAAAGATCTAAGACAGCTTCATCACCACATCTGTTGCTGCCTGGCGGACTGCTGCGCACTCATCCGAAAATTGTTCAAGGAGGCAAATATGGACATGCAAACCCATGTAGTCACATATTTCACCAGCTCATCCACAAGGAAACTAGATCATGAACAAAAATACATGCATGGATACATATCTTCTAATGGAAATGCACAAGTAGGCACATGGCAGCAACAAACGGAGAAACAGATAGAGATACGAACTCTTGGAAGTAAAATATAACAAGCACGCACATGAATATCCCATTGATTCAGGATAACCTTTGCCAACAGCTAAAAGTACTCCATCGGCTAAAATTATCTCGTGTATTTGTATTGCTAACAGGATAAGAAAGACCATGAGAAGATGACTTTTGCTAACACCTTTGGTGAGGCCTTCAGCGATACTTGTCACGACAGCCTATTTATTTGTAGTGCTTCTTCAAAAGCTCGTAGACCAGTGCAAGTACTTAAAACACTGGTGAAGGAAACATTATCTGGTGCCAACTCATCCTTCGGAACATACTCAAAGCTTCCTCCTCATCTTCCTTCCGATCTCCTACCTATTTCTTCTCCTTTTTCTTGAAAAAATATATATATATATATCCTCTTGTCTGTGCTTCTTGTCTTATTATACATATCGATGAAAAATTATGTGGCTTGCGATCATTTAGCTCAAGGGAGAATACATGATGGAATGTATAATTTTATATAGGCCAAATTGGATTACAGATCAACAGTCTTATCACTGCATTAAGGCTGTCCTTGTAGTTCCTCATTACTCACATTTATTGGGGAAGTGTCTATGAATACCGCAAGCTGCTCTTGCACAAGAAATTTATTCTTCCTAACACATTTGAATGTATAAAAACTTATTATTATTATATGATTTCATATAAACTTCAGATTTACATAAGTCCTCGAGACTATCATAATATATATATATATATTTATTTATTTATTTATTTGTCAAGATCTCTGTGTGCACCAAAAAAAAAAAAAGAGAGAGACAATTTCCAAAGGCAAGGAGAAATTTCTAAAATAATTCTGATGACATGTTAGAGCATATTTTGGTGCATGCATGTTCATATGTGTGTTTCCTAGTATGTTGGGGCTAGAATTTAGCCAGTTCATAATGGTTATTGCAGGGTAAAAACCATGCTGTTGCAACAAGGACTCCATAAAGAATTTTCAAAAACATCTGAGAAGCTGGTAGTGATAAGCAATGATGAGCGGGAAGACATAAAATTGACTGCATCTGAAATTAACTGAATGGAAACAAAAAATTTCCTACGTTTCTTTATCAAAGGTTTGTTACAAAATTCATACATGACTACATTATCAAAGCAAGGATAGCGACAAACTATTTATTGAAAGGAAAAATACAATCAACTTTAAGATAATCATGCTGTAAAGTAGGTCAAGAATTACATTTCTTCAAAAGAATATAATTTGTCAAAATTGCAAAGTTTGGAAAAGAGGTTTGACAGAGCATGTTGGTCATATTTCTTTCTGGACTAGTTTCGTAACTCAAATATCAGTTTCATTTCATCGAACATGAGAAATCAATAGATAGAAAGAGCAGAACCTTTTTTCCTGAAGCTGTTCCAAAATTCCAACTTGAGCAGATCCTCAAGCAATGCCAGACATAAGAACCTACCATCCATACATATTATTAGACTTCTGATGAGCTGCAAGTAAGTTATGAAGGTAAATTAGACAAAAATCTCTGGTGATGAGATTTTGAACTACAGTTTTGCAGGGGCAGTCTAACGTAGGAGGAAGAAATTACCTTCCAAAATGAATAGCCAGCCTCTTTGTGTATTGTATCTTTGTATTCCTTCCCATCACGGTAACTTTAAGGCCAAACAGTATCCATGGCCTTGGGTTCTTTGCACATGGAGTTCTATGAAAGAGCAAACAAGGGGACATCAACCAAATTCTTCATCCAGGAATAGCAGATCAGTTTTAGCAACATAACCATCTTCTTTCATTAATAGTGTCAAATCAACCAGAGTTTCATAGATGTCAACAGCAGCAGGGTGAAATTTGTCTCCTGCAATGAATAAGCTTGTTTTGTTTGCCACTGTAATCCAGCTACACCCAGGCGACTTCCTCACTCCCCTTTTCTCATGGTTTCTCTCACCACCTTAGCAGAAGCCCAGTTACCAGATGCAGCATATATACTAGAAAGCAACACATAAGGGGAAGAATTATGTGGTTCTAACTCCATAAGCTTCTCAGCTGCTCGTTTCCCCCTTATTCCATCCCCTTGCATTCTGCAAGCTGCAAGCAAAGTGGCCCATATCACACCATCAGGTTCAAAGGGTAGCTTGTCAATCAACTCCTCAGCCTCTTTAAGAAAACCACCACGGCCAAGGATATCTATCAAGCAAGCATAGTGATCGACTCTTGGAGTTATTCCATACTTATTGGTCATTGAGTCAAACAAACCACGTCCTTTAGAGACTAACCCTGCATGACTACAAGCTGTGAGAATGCCAAGGAATGTGATATCATCAGGTTTTATTTGTGATTCTTCCATCATTTGGAAGAGATTGAGAGCTTCTTCAGCATACCCATTCTTTGCTAATCCTACAATCATAGAGTTCCATAAGATGATGTCTTCTTTCCTTTCCAATTCTTTAAAGACCTGATGGGAGGTGCTTACATGTCCGCATTTTGAATACATGTCTATGAGAGCACTGCTCACATACTCATAGGTGTTATAGCCAGTCTTAATGATGAGGCTATGGATTCCCCTGCCATCTCCCAAAGCAACTAAGTCAGCACAAGCTCCTAGAACACTAGCAAAAGTGGCCTCATCCGACTGGATGTTATAACTGCGCATTTTCCGAAACAATAACAATGCATCGTCACTATAACCATTCTGAGCATGTCCTGAAATAATAGCTGTCCATAAGAATAGGCTGTTGTTCTCGGGCATATCCAAGAAGAGCTTATTGGCATCGTCAAGCATTCTGGACTTCAAATACATGCCTAAAAGTGACACCCCTAAGAAAGTATCGTTAAACAAAAGGCCAGATTTCAGTGTGCGGCAATGCACTTGTTGTCCCATTTTTATTCCTGAAGGACCAGAACAAGCAGGCATAATGCTTGCAAACGTGAACTGGGAGGGCTCTAAACCTTCTATCTGCAGTTGCCTGAATAAATCCATTGCTTCTTCTTCATTACTATTGTGAACAAAACCAGCAATCAGAGCATTCCGTGAGACCACACTCTTTTCAGGCATTTGTACGAAAACCTTCTTGGCAGTTGTCACTTCCCCAAGCTTTGCATAAAAGTCAATTAGGGAACTTCCAACATGAACATTTTTACTGAGATCAGACTTGATGGACAAGCAATGTATCTGCTTTCCTTCCTCAAAAGCTTGTAGATCAGTGCAAGCACTTATAACAGTAGCTAAAGAAACCTCATCTGGTGCCAATCCATCCAGCCTCATCCTTTGGAATGTCCTCAAAGCTTCCTCCTCATCTTTATTATGGACAAGCCCTACTATCATTGCATTCCAAGAGACAGCATCTCTATTAGAAATATGTTCAAACTGCTGCTTTGCATCATTTAGCTCTCCACACTTAGCATACATATCTACAACTGCATTGACTATAAACAGACTGACCTCGAGATTGCTCTTGATCACAACAGAGTGCAATTGCTTGCCCAGATCTATATCCTCCAAACAAGCACATGCATTAAAAATGCTGACTAATGTGAATTCATCAGGCTTAAAGCCAAGTCCCTTCATTGCAGAAAACAAGTCAATGACTTCTTGTGGCTGCTCATTCTGTACATGGCCGCTGAGCATTGCATTCCACATAACAACATTCCTCTCACTTGAGGAGTTAAATACTTTCCTCGCATCTCCTATACTGCTACATTTAGCGTACATGTTAATCAAAGAACTTCCAACAAAAACATTTGTATCCAACCCAAGCCTAATTGATTCAGAATGGACTTGCCGGCCATCATCAAGGGCCATCAGGTTGGCAGCAGCACTCAGCACACTTCCCAGTGTCGACCGGGTGGGCTTCACACCCCTGTTTCTCATTTCCTTAAAGAAGCCAAGAGCCTCGGCTTCATGCCCATTTTGAGCATGCCCGGATATTATTGCATTCCAGGCAACAGCATTGGGCAAAGGCATCTGCATAAAAAGCGCTCTCGCGTCTTCAAGCCTTCCAAGACTCACAAAAGCTGTTATGACCGTCACATATGTGACTTGGTCCGGCGTGCCACCTGACCTCTCCATTTTTGAGAACAAGTGAAGCGCCTCGTCGAACATTCCAATTCGAACATAACCTGTGATCATATTAGTCCAGGAGATAGTGTCGGGGTTGGCGATCCCATCAAAAACTCGACGGGCATCGGCCACATGGTTGCACTTCGAGTACATATCAATCAAAGACCCCTCGCAGAAGGAATTGGTCTCAAATCCACTTTTTATAACATCGCAGTGGATTTGCCTGCCATAATTTAGAGCAGCCAATCGAGCGCAGGCAGATAGAACGATCGCGAATCCAAACTGGTCTGGTGAAGCACCGGAGCACCGCATTGATCGGAAGGCCCGTATGACCTCCTCGGTCGACCCTTGCCGTGAGCGGGCAGAAAGGATGGAGTTCCATGCAGGCCTGTCTCGGTTCTCGAGTCGGTCGAATGCCTTTTGGGAGTAATCAAGATCGCCCGACTTGGAGTAGAGGTCGACGAGGGCATTGCCAAGCCTGCCTGATAACTGGAAGCCAAGCTTTAGGATACGGGCGTGCAAGGTTTTGCAGTTCTTCGAGGCTTGGGCTCTGTGGGGAGTTTCGTCGAATGGATGTTGGGATTGAGAGAGAAGCCATTGTTTAGAGAGCGATATCAGCAAATTGGTGTAGGTTTGAGGGTCGTAAGAAAGTACTGGAGGGAGTTTTGGTTGGGAATTGAGCTCTGTCGGAGGCGAATGAGAGAGAGGTGGAAGAAGGTAGGAGGCTGGGGGGAGAGAGAGCGTGGTGGGTTTGGGTCCCAGAAGGCGTTCGAGAGGTTTTGTGGCGGAACGCATCCGGTTTCTGCGTCATGCCTCCCCCGTTGCCCGACTTACATTGGTGGGCAGCCGCCCGCGGTCCATTTTTCAGTCCCGCCGCTCCACGCGAGTTCGACGGTAACCTGGATGGGACCTGAACTCGGCAAGAGAATTATCCGGGTGCATGGCACCCTTAGCCCCAATCCTTATTCTAATCCGTATCTAGCTTGTGTTATCGCATGAACTTTCAAAAAAACGAGGGAAATGTGAAGGCGGCAAACGGGTAGAACTGCTATGGTGCGTAAAATTGGATAGGTGTTTTGTATATTATAGGAATTTGAATCTAAGTAAAGAAATATATTTTTTCTTGCATATCGTTTGATGAACCAGACTTTTATGGCGAAGTCGGGAATTCGGGCTTACATCAATTGCCACACCAAATTTTTTTTCCAACGTTTCGGGTGTGAATCCTAGATAAAGCAGCTCCAAAAGATTAATCCTAGATAAATATGATATGAATGGATATCTCCTCTCCCTAAAGGAAGAGGAAAACTATTGTGGATTTTCCCATTGGATCCGAACCTTGTACATGAGTACATGATTACTTAGCCTACCAAATTGATGGTTGCGATTGGTGAAAGCTAAGAGTGTAGCATAGGCTTATAGCCCACTAACGTGATTGGTAACTGACTTGAGATTTGGATATGAAAAATAAACCTAATAAATTATTGGATGGGATTTGAGTTCCAGAAAATAAACCTAATAATTATTGGGTCAACTTTGTATTTAGATAGATGCATAATCATAAATCCAAATCCAAACCGAAATCGAAACCGAAACCATTCAATATAAAACATTATATAATTGAACATTTAATACATTCCACTACTCAAATTTTTTCTCTTATGATTAGAGAGAAAAAAATGATAGGTGCATACAACCTATGTTTTTTATAAAATTTATGTCCGTATTATTTTATGATAATTTTTGTTATAATATACTTATTATGATTAAATTTATATCGAGCTTGATTATTATAGAATTTATGTAATACTTGATGTCCCTGGATTGCATAAATATATAAATAATAAAAATAATAATTTAATATGTGCTCTCTCTATCTTATTTTTTATATTATTTTTATATTTATTTTTTAATTTTATAGTTCCAAGTGCATTACATAATTAAATATAATCAAAGAAACATAGAAAAAACAATCTGTTATCCAATCCTTTTTCGGTCTAATATTGGATATAAGAGTAAAGTTTTAATTGGAAATAGACTGAATTTGGATGTAATTGGTGGTTGGGACACGTATGCAGTTAGACCCGACCCAAACCCAACCAACCAGTTACTACCTTGAGCCAGAAGAAATTATTTCATGGTCCAGTGGACCATCGTCCAAATCCTGATTTGGTATTGAATTATTTAAATACAAAGAATAATGTGGCGAGCGACCATTGGACTGGTCCATCAACCTGTTACATCTAAGAACGCATTTGGCCCGCCCTCCTGAGATGCACCGGACGCAGCGGAAGGTAAAAGCCTTTCGGCTTAAATTCCTAGTTGGACCGCCAGACGGAATAAGTAAAAGAAAAAGAAAACCTGGAGTAAAACTGGTCCGAGGGAACTTATTTAGAAAGACTATATAAATACGAATCTCGGTCAGATCCCTTCGTCTTCTGTTCCTCCTATTCTTCCCGCTAGGGCTTCCACGATTCTAGGGTTTGCTCTTGGGTTGGTGATCCAGTAGGAAGAATGGTCAGGGGATCTCTCGGAAAGTTCGTATCCCGGTCCCTCTCGCTCGCCGGCAGATGGCAGCAGCAACAGCTGCGGCGCCTCAACGTCCACGAATACCAGGTCAAGATTGCGTATCTTTTCATCTTTTCTGTTCTTTAGATATGTTTCAATCGATGGTTTTGGTTAAGATCGCAGGAAAGAAGCGAGAAATGTGAGATTTTTGTTTTTCGTTTTTTTTTTTTCCTGTTTTGGCTTACTTATGTTCGATCCGGCAAGAACCTTTTTCTTGTTTGGGAATTTTTGTTATCATTCAAATTTTTCTTATTTTTTTCTTTTTTTTTTTTAATATTCGCTGGCATCTTTTTCTTTCTTCCCATGCTCTTTCTTTTTCTTTTCATGATCTTCATCTCCAAGTTGGATTTTTTTTTCCAGTTGGGAATCTAATGCCGGTTTTTTGGCAGGGTGCTGAATTGATGTCAAAATATGGAATAAATGTACCAAGGGGACTTGCTGTTGGGTCTGTTGAGGAGGTGAAGAAGGCCATCAAAGATGTTTTCCCTAACGAAAAGGAGGTGTGCTTGCTGTTTAATATATAGCATATCAGATTCTCCATCTGTTCTATAAAGGTTTTTTCAAATGTTTACCGACACCGTCCCTTTTTTTTTCTTGAGTGACGATGCTTTCTCAGTACCATTCATGGTGATTCTTGAAACATTTTCTTATCATTTGTATGTCGTGAGTACTGTATACAGAATAGAAAATAAACATTCTTACCATAACCTCTTAGCGATGCATCAGTAAACAATGGAAACAAAAGTTCAATAAAAGATGCAAATTGACCACAGACATGTACTCAGCATTTAGTAATTTGGGCAAGTAGGCATCTTAATTTCAAGACATATGAAACTAGGAGCATATGGTATTGCCATATATAATTTGCCACTGTCAGCATGCCTGTTTCTAAGACTTGACTGTTGTATGTGGGACAAGCATGCATGTTTGCATGCTTAGCCACTGGCAACTGTGATATGCGGTGTATTGTCATTATATATTACCATTTTTTGTGTATGCCTCTTTGATTTATCTGTTGTGGTATGTGGAATGCCATACTGGATCCACCTCTGATGTTGCTTCATATTTTCTTGAGTCAAAACTCCACATAATAGTAACCTAAACATATTTATGAAATCTCAAATAATGCCAATGTTGTTGCTACAGGTGGTAGTGAAAAGCCAAATTCTTGCTGGTGGCCGAGGCTTGGGAACCTTCAAGAGTGGACTTAAGGGTGGAGTGCATATTGTTAAGGCTGAAGAGGTGGAAGATATGGCTGGTATGAGGGACAATTCTATTTTAAATCTTCATCTTCATTCCTTTTCTTAAAATATACTAATTATCACTATAATTGTGAAAGACAGGATAACTATTTTACTGTTTAATGAATATAAATCATCCTGTCTGGATATATAAATTGGACAGTCTAGTGGTATATTTCAAATATTGGAAAATTCTCAGGAAGCATGATATCATTTGAAGGTAGTGGGATATAAAGATCAGGATTCCTAATGGAAGAAAATTCAGGGATAGGATTTATGGTTTTGTATGTGGAAACACCTTGCATAAGGCTGCTGGCTGATGGTATGAAAATCAAAATTTGTTGGGCTTTTGGAATCTTGATTGACCCATTGTACCTTGCCAAAATAAGTTAGTAATATTTGCAAATTCCAACATTTTCCATATTAAAGAAAGGTAAAATATGCCTCAGTCTTTTCTGTCTTTTATGCATAGGGATTAACCAGAGTCACATTTTTAGATTTTCTAGATAGGCCTAACTCTCTAACTCATTCTTCCAATGATAACACTGCAACCTAAGTGAATTTATTTGGGAATTGTCACTTAAAAAGGAAGAGTACATATCAAGTATCACATAATCAGGACAGAAGTGTTGTATGTTGTGTTAATTTTTGTAGTGCTTGGCGAGGTACACCATGCTGTATGCACTAGCACCATCATATTCAGTCCTCAACCTCTGTAGATTCACACCGTAAAGCACATAATGTGTGCTGCAATTTTCTTCAACATGTAGTTTTTAGGGCAACTTTATGATAAGATCATAAGGGGATACTTTTTATGTATAAAACTAAATGTCTTATAATTGCAACAAGTTCTGTGTATCAACTCGGTTATGCATTGCTATATATGATATGCATCAATGGGAAGACCCACTATGACCAACTTACTAATAAATTATTTTGTTTTGTAAAGAATTTTACAAGAACAATGTGGTGAAGCTTGGTAAACCATAAGCCATATTATATGATAAGGTCCTTAGGCGAATGCACCTGGAGGAAGCATAAGAAGATGAGTGAAATATATTTGATACAAATACCCTTCTTATGCATATAGAATATAAACAGGATATTGTAACGAATAAGAAGACAAGTGAATCAAGCATTTGATAATACTATGCCTTTCGGTATGTATGTGAACTACTCGTGTCAATTTGTTCTTAGCAACTCTCATATCCATTTAACATGTTGCTTGATAACAAAGCCAGAGTTTATGCCTTGATTATTAAATTAAAGATCCAATACTTCAAATGATTTGGAACTCCACAAGAAAAATGAAAATCCTTTTGTGCTTATACTGTTGCATGCAAGTGGGATGGAATGTGTTGAGTTAGGATCAGATTCAGCAATTGATAAATACATTTTGTTTTGTGTTCTACTTGCTTTCTTATGAATGGACCCGTCTATGAATTATCAGGTTACAACAAATTCTTTTGTTTAACTTGGAGTTTGTTCTGAAAAATGTACTATAAAATCACAATAGTCCTACTCTAGTTTTTTTTCATTTGAAAATATGCAATTTCAACTTAAGTTGTACCTAACCGTAAGCTATAGCTTTATCCTACATATATGCAGTCTAGTTTAGAGATTAAGTATATGATCCATTCCAAATATGGGAATATTCAAGGACTGAATCTCAACCTAACACCACTTAACATTCTAGATCGCAAGTTCCCAAGAAAGGGAAGTCTTGAGAAAGAGAGGGGCTTGCCATGACCTAGTGTGCCATTTGGGAGGGAAGAGATATACGTTTCACCTGTACATAAGATTTCATGTAATTGGGCATATCTTTTCTGGAATTTGGCCTTTAAAGACCAAGAGTCTTGCTGTATTTCTTTGCTATAACCGTAAGTACATATTTCTCGAGAAATCTTTAGTTTTTTTCTTAAATATGAAACATAAGATTGGCCTTTGGGAGGGAAGAGATAAACGTTTCACCTGTACATAAGATTTCATGTAATTGAGCATATCTTTTCTGGAATTTGGCCTTTAAAGACCAAGAGTCTTGCTGTATTTTTTTGCTATAACCGTAAGTACATATTTCTCGAGAAATCTTTAGTTTTTTTCTTAAGTATGAAACATAAGTCATGACCCATTCAGCATTTCTTTTAAAAAATCCAGAAAATCGTATTATATATTTATTTCTTAATCTTTTGTTTTAATACATCTAGAAGAGGAATCCTTGCATGCTAAGTTAAAATTTTGAAATCTGGATGCTGGCTTTGGTGACCGTGTTGAAGTAGACTCCTTGAGCATGTCTGTTTAATCTTTCACTTATTGAACATTCTTGTGATTTGTCAAAAATATGTTGTTTACTGAGCTTGCTTGTCTTGAAACATTTATGAACAGCTATCGAGATAAATTTTGTGAAAGAACCATCTAATTCTTATATTAGGGCTCTTGTACATTTCAACTGAAGCCACTCATTCTTTGCAGGTAAAATGCTCGGCCAGATTCTGGTTACCAAACAAACTGGCCCCCAAGGAAAGATTGTGAGCAAGGTTAGGGAAATGCTTCCGTTTAGACAATTTTATAGATATTCGATTCCTTACTTTAAATTTCATATTTTGATGGTACTTGTTTGCTATTCTTGCGTAAGTTTGATGATCTCTGGTAACATAATTTATCTTCATTCTTATCTTTAGTATTATTGCCAATACATTCTAAATTCTTAGTTATATTTTATGTGGAACATTCACTTCCTAAAGTTAATGGACTCATTCACGGCCCTGCTTTAGAGGTGGATTAGGTCTATAATGAAGCTATCTAATCTCTCTGGCTTCTATTTGAAGTTGATATATTTAAGAGGTGTGTAAAATTAGTTCATTTAAGTCCATTTCCACCTACCTTTCAGCAATTGGCAAGTAAGATGCTCCCCTAGAAATTTGTCTCTTGGTTGGTTCCTTCACATCTTCTTTCTTACTGGGAAATACATCATGTTTGATACATGCCAGTTATGTTCTTGCAAGTTCTTGATTTGGATCCAACAACTTTTTTTTTGCAACTTTGTCTATAGTTTGTTATTCTAGCTACTGTAAATGACTGAAGTCCAGTGATGGAATTGTTCTGAAGAATTGATACCCTACTTGAGATGTATTTGTAGCCCTTTAGGTTAGGGCTTTATTTTGTTGTTTGTGCTTAATTGATGTGTAAGGCTTTATTTGATAATAAATTGGCATTACTGGAGTTGATACAACGGATAGTGAAAAAAAATCCATAAAGTTGAGATTAAATAGTTGGGATAAGGTTTTTGTAAAGTTTGGTTTTGGTATGTAAATCTGATACTTGTAAGATTCAGTGGTGGAATGCATCAATCATTTTCAGTTTACTGATCATTACATATTGATGAATGATTTGTACTGGAAAATCTCTCTGGATTCCTTTATTTTCCTGTGTGACCATCATGGATCCCAGAAGAACTTAAGTCTGGGCTACATTAGTTAAATCTATAAGAACCAACTAAAGCCAAGTATCCAACTAAGTTGTCTCAGTTGGAATTATTTTGCATGTAAGACACTACCTTCTTGTACTAGCTAATATTTAAGCACAAAGATTCTATTATCATTCAAAAAAGTTTTATGCAAGACATGACAAAATTCCCATAAACAAATTCATGTAACTTTAATTGTATAAAGTAAAAGCTGACCATGACAAAAGGATGCATGCAAATATCAATCCTTTGTATGAGGATGCATAAAAAATTTTGATTCCATAGGCTAGGTTTCAAAAAGTTTGTTATTTGAAACATTCTTCGTCTCCTTCCTATTGTAAATCATCTTCCTCCATCAACTTGTCATTGTCAGCTGGGACATGTGAATTGTATTATTTGGAGGTAGTGACATCGTAGCATATTCCTTCATCATTGCATATATTTCATCGAAGAATTTATAACAAGAGAAAGCATAACTTCATTATTTGCATGTTAAGGAATAAAAAGGACTGCATGGTGAATTGTGGGGCACAAGTTGATTAGTTGGCGTTAGTTTTTTTTTGTCCAGTTAGGTTATACTAGCCAATAGAGATGTGCAATGCACCTTAGGAAAAATATAAAAAAAAAGAAGATATAAAAAACTTGAGTCAAAAAAAAAAAAAAACTTAAAATGCAAAAAACAGAGAAAAAGAATCACATAAGTAAACTGAATGGAGGAAATAGAGAACAGAGTTAAATAGAAGCAAAGACAGATGTTAGCTAAAAATACAAAACCGAGAAAACAAAATGGGAAAGTGAGTAAATTGTTCTTATGATGCAGATTTTATTTATAAATCAGTGCCCATCTGTATTTATTTATTTATATTAATCTTTCTGGATAAAAGTTATGAGGATATGGAAACTTTTTAAAACCCTTGCCAAATTTGATTCTATCTGCATACCAAGGTTTTGAGTTTCATCCTAAAACCAATTCACTGCAACTGAAATGGATTAGTTTCTCATTGTGGACAATTTTGGCTGAAACCCATTAACTTTTGTCCACTCAGCCAATTTCAGTTGATTCAGTTAGTTTTGTCTGAAATTGACAGAACTGATGATGAATACTAATCCATTATTTGTCTCTTTAGTGTCATTACGGGATCATATCTTCATTTCTTTATTTCTTGGGATAATTAGTGTCACTTTCGATCAGCTTTCAGTTTCTTGTGTTAAAAGATGGGTTCTTTGGTTCTTGTGGTAGCATTCCTTATGTATGTGAATTACTTATTCAAGAATTTTGTTTGACTTTCCAAGTTTTAGGGCCTGTTTGGATGGTTGGGCCTAAAATCCTATAGGATTCGTTGCCCAAGCATCAAAAATAATAGACTATAAGCAAGTCAGGCTATTTGTTTACAAGTATCCAGAATCACTTTTTGAATGGGCTGGCCCGGATCTCATAGGGAGAAAAAAAATGACCTGGAGAAAAAAAAATGACCTGCGGGGTCATTTTTTTTTCCCTATGAGATCCGGGCCAGCCCACTCAAAAATGATCTTAGATACTTATAAATATAGGGCATGGCCTACTTATAATCCAATAGTTTTATGCTTGGGCCACGAATCCCATAGAATTTTGGGTCCAACTATCCAAATAAGCCCTTATAAATTCTCAATTACTTTCTGCAATCATAGTTATACCATACATAAATGAAAAGATGCATGATCTTTAGTCTTGGAAAGTGTGAAATTCAATTTGTTTAATTCCCAATTAATGAAAGAATACCTGAGAACAAATAGTATAAAAAGGAGTAGATGAGAATGCTGTGGTTCTTACATACAGATCTATTCATGATGTTAAGTGTGTGACACAAATAAATAATTTACTTTAAGATTTAGACAATTAGTTTCCTAGATCATTGGCATGCCTACCCGAGTGGTGAACCTAACCTAGTATTGCTCATGTGCCCTGTTCGCCTGCCAACCCCGTACACACACACACACAAGAGGAAAAAAAGTTGGGGGGGGGGGGTGAGGAAGAAGAAAAGCATCCCCTAGAAGATTTGAGCTGCAGCTTTTGAGATACAAGATCAAGTCTTATAGATAGTTAGATGAGATAAAAGAAATTTGGATCTTAATTTCCAAAATATAAAAATCATAATGTATTTGTTGATACTGGTGTGTGGTCATGATTGTAATCATTTTACAAGATTGGTATTTGCAAGCACTAAACATATTTAAATTTGCTGGCCAAAACATGTGGTGAAAAATCCTAAACTTGTCAATTACCTATGATTTCATGCTGCTTCTCAATAAAGTTGTCATATCAATTAATTCATTTTACTGAAATTGGTTTAGATATATTTTGTTGACATTAAAAATTTTAATAACACCTTATTTTATCACAGGTCTACTTGTGTGAGAAGCTCTCACTTGTGAATGAGATGTACTTCGCCATCACCCTTGACCGTACAACAGCTGGTCCAGTACGTTCTTAATCGAATTCTAAGTTTTTGTTATCAAATTCAGTTGTCTTTTGTGTGAGATATATGATATTTTCATCTTTCAAACCAAAATTCTAATTTCAACTTTCTGGGAGCACCTAAAGTATTTCAATTTTTTCCATAATTGGCTGCTTATACATTTTGTGCTTACCAAGTTGGAAGTGAGTATTTACATGTTGCATTTGTCACTGGATATTTATTTTATTTTTTATTATCTGCTTTCAGTTTTTGCTACATTATTTCTATTTTAACTCAAATTTAGATGCATCGATATTTTTCCCTTGTTTGGAAGTGAATGATCAGGAAAACACTTCCATTATCTCTGCAATCAGAGCGATTTTTCATGGCACAATTCTAGAAAAAATGAATGAATAGTTTTGAAATCCTAGGTGCTTTGTTTACATAATTCATCTCCCCCCCACCCAACCCCCCCCCCCTCTTTCTCTCTCTCTCTGTTTGTGTGTGTGTGAGTCACACACTTATGCACTGCATGCACAAGGGCATGCAGTGAAGCGTACATCCTCATACTTAACGAAGCTCTATACAATATGACCATCTTTAATTTCAGAAGTTTGAAATCAAGATTATTATGAAGTTCTACATGCAACTAGAATGCATACATTTATTGCGAATGTCAGGACTGGCTGATGAAAGAACAACACTTACTTTAAAACTTGTATTTGTGTCCTGGCCATGCTGGTGTGTGCATATGGCATGTATCATGATGTTTGATCATGGGCATGGTGCTTTGTTGCATGCCAGGATAGCATTTACTTGTTCATGTTGAATTACAATTCAGAAACAACACTTGAATAAAAACAAACTGAAAATCACATTTTAAGTTTTCATCACCTGACATGTCATGTATATACAAAAATAAATGGCATGTGTTATTTTGTTGGAAGTACATAATTTATAGTTCGTATATGGTGTAAAATTTTCTTTCTCCATTAGAGGTAAAAAAGAATTGTCTACCATTTTTAGTTCTGAAAAACCATATATATATATATATATATAAAAGAAATCACTTCCCACGAAAAATTGTGCTAGCTTAATGCAATTTTTCTACAGATCATTTTTTTCTAGATTTTTTTTTGATTTTTTGAAACAATTTTTGGAATGTTCTTCAGTCGAAGCATGTATATGCATTTGGAAGTTGCTTGGTAGTAACTTTAGTCGGAACTTCCTGTCCCTTTGGACAAAGAAAGATATGATGGACAAAGTTAAGTTCTTTATGCCAGCATGTGACAAAAGATGTGAACGATATGGAACTGAGAGAGGGCTTATGCAAGGGGAACCTTAGTCTCTTCTTGTGCTAACTATTTATTAGGCTAATGGGTTGACTGTTGCATTAATTCCATATTACATGATCTTCGAGATGAAGTGGTTACAGTTTGCAAATGGCTCGATTATATTCTTTCTCTGTAATTTTGGATGCTTAACTTGAAAGCTTTGACTGTCTCTATGTGTATCTGATCTCTGACTGAACCCTGGTTAGTTGTTCAGTATGGGTTATATAGCAATCATGAACTTCGGAATAAGTTGCATTATGTGGGCTGCTGGGGGCAGAAAGTGGCAGCTCAAGCCAACACCTTAGGTGGATTTTGTGCAAAATTAGCGTACATCATAAGTATACACATATAACAATAAAATTGGAATCAAATTAGAAATGGATGCAGAAACAATAGACTGAGGAAACTTCGTTTGCACTTTTTCTGAGAACCTATTTTAGTGTAACATGACTTGTAAACAAGTAAATATTATAATTTATTTTCTCTAAAATATGCAGTGATATTAATTGATAATCAAATGAAAACATGTTCAACAATCTAAGTGAGTTAATGCAAAAGTTAACTCTCGGAAGGATAAACACTCAATCCAAAATTAGAAATAAATAACTAACATGAAATAGTGCAAGTTACAGTATTTTAGCTAAGGTGCTTGGGCATGATTGAGAAAGGTATGGAGGTTATAATCTGGCTACCTAATGTATCTAATACCTGTTATCACCTCAAAATAGAGTCCAAACCTGTATGTACCTAAATCTAGATGTCGACTACAAAAAGGGGTGGCTTGAGCTAATAAACTATAATAAGGTGGCTGGGGCATTGCCAAAGTCTAGGCAGCTCCTAGGTGGCTCAGGAGGATGCTTCTGAGAATGTGGGGTCACATTTTATGCATTGGGGCTAAAGTCTTGCCTTAAGCCTAAATATTTTAAGCATCGATGGTCAATTAGAAGTGGAGAAAAGTAATATTTATGAAAGTGGTTTTATATTAGAGAAAAATGTTTTAATATGCTTCCAATTTAAATCTATTCAAGCTTTTATACAACATCTCTATTAGCAACAAAATTGCAGAATGAAATGGAATAAATTCATATCACGTATTGCTCATGCTCATACAGGGATTGTTCATTGCAAAAATTCTATGTTCATGATAAAATCGATGAGGGCCAAATTGGAGGAACCAACCTGTAAAAAAATTTCTCCTTAAGTTGGTTGTTCTAATAGGGGAAGATAGTTGAAAAGGTTGGGCCACCAGTTTAAATCTGCATAGATATTTGTATACAATCAATAATCAATTCATATTATGTCAGTGTGCAAGATTATATTCAAGATTATAGAAAGCAGCTGGAGTATGTGGATGACTACTGCATAATGCCTAGGTGGTTTGCAGGTGCCTAGAAGGAACTTAGGCAGAAGAGAAGGAAGAGTGTAGGAGGGGTGAGAATTGGGAAAGATGGAGGTTTAGGAGTCGGGGAGGAGGATGGGGAGGAGGAAAAGAGGGAAGAGAAGTAGGAGAATTAGGAAAAGGGGAAGCGGAGGTGGCGCTGGAGCTGGAGAGAGGTGAGACGGGGGACCATGTATCACCAGCCTTTCATGTTTCACCTGATCTGCGTGTTGCCTTGGCTGCATATGCAGGCTGCGAGGGACTGGTGCTGGTCGGTCGCCATTGCAACCCAGCTGTATATTGGGTTTCTAGTCGTATGCAGGGTGGCTGAGGGGCCATATAGCTTATAAAGCTACATATGCAGCTTTATAAACTACTTTTTAGTTTTTACAAATTACAACAGTGATTATATGTCTGAGATTTTTATGCATGGAAAAGCATGCTGCTCAGAATAAAATAGGTTGGAGCCAACCATAGAGATCTGGCCATAAGATTTAACTTCAGAATCTGCTTAAGAGCAATGAACCATACTTCTAGTTGGCAGAAAACTGTATAGGTTAAAGTTTCTTATGGGCCTGATCAGAACTCTGAGAACTGAAAAGCAGCACATTTTTTGGCAGGAGTCAAGCTGCAGGGTAGTGGTCATCATATAGAGGGGAAATTAGAGAAGTTTTTGAGTGATGAAAGGGTTTCCTTCTGAAGTTAACCACATACAGTAGGATATAAAAACTTTTCATGAGGAATTGAGTGGCAAATAATTGGCACCTGAACCTTGCATCATATGTGAGTAGCAATCACAAAACTTTTGATGGAGGTTGGTGTCTTGTTATCTTTTTAAAATATTTTGATTAATTTAGGGAGTCAGCCCATGTCATTATTAGAATAAGAAGAATTCTGATGCTTGTTCACGGATCTATTTATAATTAATTTATTTTTGTTTGCTCAATGTTCTAACTACAAAAGAGAGTTCAAACTTTCGTGATTCTGTTTGTTGTCACTGGTTTGGCAAAATTAGTGTGTCAAGTTGCACCTGTCTGTATCTACCTTATTAGCATTGCACTGTATTTTCATAGGTACATATAAACCAAACTGTTAGCATAAATCATGGATGTGGATGGAATAGTTTATTCCTTTTCATTGGTCGTATACTTATTTACTTTCATGTGATCTTCATATCAAGGCTGCATTATCCAGTAAAGTTATGAATCTTCTGCTCACTTGTCTGAGTTGTTGTCATTTTTTTCAGCTCATCATAGCTTGTAGAAAGGGTGGAACTAGTATCGAAGATCTTGCAGAAAAGTTTCCTGACATGATCATCAAGGTCATCTTCATTTTTGCTCTTGTTTATCAAAAAAACACCTCTCTGAGATGATTAGTAGCTTTGGTTTGTTATGTAGGTCTTTATTAAGTTCATAATTTACTGATTCTAGGTTGGTATATTGGTATACTAAACTTCATTTCTTTCAATGCAAGGTTCCGGTTGATGTTTTCAAGGGAATCACAGATGAAGATGCTGCTAAAGTTGTCGATGGTTTAGCACCTAAGGTAGCAGACAGAAATGCTTGCATAGAACAAGTGAAGAAGCTTTACAAACTCTTTTGTGAATGTGATTGCACATTGTTGGAGGTAACGTGATCATAGAATTTCAATTTAGCTTCTAAAGTTCTTTGTGAATGTTGTCAATTTTAATGCTTTTTGATTCTCTAGTTATCTTTCCTATTTTAACATTGGAAGACTTCCATTGTTTAGATAAATCCAATTGCCGAGACATCTGATAACCAGCTGGTAGCAGCTGATGCGAAGTTGAACTTTGACGATAATGCTGCTTTCCGTCAGAAAGAGATATTTGCTCTCCGTGATGCATCCCAGGAAGATCCTAGAGAGGTGTGACACATGTTCTACTCATTTTGGTGAAGTTGTTAAGCTCTTATGAAAAATATGCTTGATGGTATGAGTAAACTAAACATTTAGTCTTTGTGTGGTGCAAGTAAAAAAATTCTGGGATGCTAATTTAATATTATTGCTCGCCAAAGAAACATATTGTAGCCTTTTACTCCTTGCATTTTATTTGCTTAGATTCTCTTTTCTTTTTCAGGTTGCTGCTGCCAAAGCAGATTTGAACTATATTGGATTGGATGGAGAAATTGGATGTATGGTTAATGGTGCGGGACTGGCTATGGCTACAATGGATATAATAAAATTGCATGGTGGTACTCCTGCCAATTTTCTTGATGTTGGTGGAAATGCATCAGAAGGCCAGGTGCAATTATAGTTCAACATCTATGGTTACTTAGCTGTAAAGGTGCCTAAGCAATGTTTTTACCATATATCCTTAAGTGGATAAATGAAGACAAAATATCTGTAGATTTATTATTGGCAGTTTATTATTGTTTATGAGAATCGTAAATAGATTTCCTAATGGAGCATTTTTAATTTTCAAGATGATAATTATCATTAATATTAGATGCTTTGTCGTTCTGTTAATTAAATATGAGCATGCTTTATGCATCATTCAAGATCCATTTCCTGTTGATATGTCTAACTTGATAAGTTGTTCATCAGGTGGTGGAAGCATTCAAAATATTAACATCAGATGACAAAGTGAAGGCGATTTTGGTCAACATATTTGGTGGAATCATGAAATGTGATGTGATAGCAAGTGGAATTGTTAATGCAGCCAAACAGGTCCGTTTTCTGTTTAATGTGTGTTTTTGTTTTTCAGTTTTGCACTAATATTTTGCTTCCATTTGTGCCTAGTAGATCTATCACTGTGTTAGTGAGAGCACCCTCGTTGTTGAGACTATGCAATGTCCTTGAGATCAGAAGGCAGCCTAACATATGCTCCTACTTAAAAAATATGGATGATGACTCTTTTTATTGAAATGATTATGGCAGAAAAACTTATTCCGTTATTTGACACATTAATCAACGGAGTTGATTATTAAGATTTAGAATCTGATGATTGATTTTCAGGAATGCAAAATGTTATTAAGGCCCTGGCTTATAATGGCTTCCATGGACTGAGGATCATAGTTTTCACAATAAGAAATGTAAACTGAGTGGATCATACTTCAACTTTGAAGGGAAAAGGAAAATCCTTCACCTATTTCTTCATGCTCTTAATTCTTCCTGAGAGTTTGTATTTTCATTGAATTTGCACTTAATCGTTATTTGATTAGGTTGGACCTTATGATTATTTCAACACATAGGCTGCATGATGTTTACCCACCGTGAGGAAGCATGCTACACTACTCAAGGAGCCATCCTCTGATTGCATTATAATACCTTATAATACTAGTTCATATTATGCTTGTCATTGTATATTTCTAGTTTAATTTACTTTCCACCTTTCTGAGTCATCAATCAATATTTGCTTCCATGCTTATGGTTGCCATCCATAATGAACTTAACATATTTTTCTTTTCCTATAATTGCCAGGTTTCGCTGAAAGTACCTGTGGTTGTTCGTTTGGAAGGCACCAACGTTGATCAGGGGAAGAGAATTCTCAAGGTGCCGAATGATATGTTTTTATCTTTTTGTTGCCTACTTTGTTTTACCTCTTAGTTCTGATGTCTTATTGTGAAGGAACCAAAATGCATTGAGAGTTTTGTTGATCATTGTAATTTGCAGGAGAGTGGGATGACCTTGATCACGGCAGAAGATTTGGATGATGCTGCAGAGAAAGCTGTACAAGCTGCTTCAAGCTAAGAATTATTAAGACCAATATAATTTCTGGTTTTTTGATAAAAAAGAAACCCGGTGCTCTGATGATTGGTAGGAGCACTCACTACATTTTTGGGAAATGTTCTGTCGAGAATTTTCACGGGTCGTCTCGATGCCGACCTTTTGAAATAAAGTGGTTTGGTTCTAGGAATTTTCAAAGCTGACCGATAGGGGGTTCTTGGGGGCCATGGCTAGCTCAGTATGTTGTGTCTTTCAACGTTATCGGTCATGCAACCTCTATTCTTGTCCAAATAATTATTTTTTCTTCAATTAAAGAAATGAGGTGAAAGACATTGGCACAACATTGTGTTTCAGATGTGCATGTGGGGTAGGGTGTATGTGAAAAATTGAAGTGCATTGGCTTGGACGTGCAACAAAATTTTTAAAAAGATTTGGAAGGTTTGAGGAACACTATGGCAGTCATGGATATAGAAATTGTGGTTGAACAGTGTTTGGTTTTGTTCCTGAGCTCAGATGGCAGTCGTGCACATTTGTCATCACAGTTTCCATTGGCTGGCAATGTTGAGAAGTTATTACACGACCGGTCCAAATCCCAGGCACATTTACGGTAATCGGGGCACCCCTCCGTTGACTTAGAATTGTCTAAAAATTGTCTAAATATAAGGGATAATGCGGTTAGTGACTATTGGACTGGTCCACTGGACCTGGTTCATCTCATAATTAGACCATTTTGGAGGCACCGCTAAGAATCCAAACAAAGCCTCTCCCAGTAGCCCCCGTGAAACAGGAGTTGGAGGGCGGTGGGCGGCGCCTACAAAAGGCGCCGGAAAGACTGGTTTGGGTGATTTGCGTCCGCTGGCTGCCTGGCAGTCCAAACGTGCTGAAACTTGGCTCCGAGAGGTGACGGAGCGCCATCCGAGGCCTGGGAAAGAAAAATTACGTCCACACGCATGCTGCTCAGGTTTGCAAGGGTAGACTTCGGTATAAGAGATAACGCAAGTGGATACTCCGGTGAAATTTTGAGAGAGTGAATGGAGCTACCCGTATGTTACACGGTATCAAATTTCAAAGCAATGGTCGCAAAATGCAAAGCTAAGCTTTTCTTTTTTTCTTTTTTCGATTAAAAATCTTAAGAAGTTGTTTTAAATTTCACTTCATCTTCTGAATTTGATACTTGATGTAAAATCTTCTCATTCCACCTCATTGGTATTATAACGACACCTTAGCATATTTGAATATTGTTTTGAGAAAGGCAAAACTAAATATTTCAACCCGACTTCTTCCAAGTAAAACATTCTGGAGGGTAACATGCTTTAACTTGGCTTCAAATAAGAGATAATATCCATGATATCTTGCAATATGCTGATTGGTCCAAAGTCCTCGGACGGATCACTGTAGTAAATTCTGTGGTCTTATACAAGAAATCCATAATTACTCTCACTCTCATTCAGGTCCTCTCCTCAAGGATTTCGCTATCCCTTTGGAAAGGCAATAAGCGATGGACTGGATGGTGATCATAGGATTAATCCCAACGGCACTCGGTAACACACTCCCATCACACACAAACAGCCCCTGTGCCTCCCAACTCTCCCCCGTCTCATCCACCCCTCCCTCTTCCTCGCTCACTCCCATCCTGCAGCTCCCCATCTGATGAGCACAGCAATAGAAGGTCCACAATTCATTCCGAGACCTCGGACCTCCCACCATGGTAATCCCATCCAAGAACTCCTCCAACTCCGCCTCCTTGATCCCCTTGCACTGGATCCTCTGCCCGTCGCTCCGGTGAGTCCCCACTTCCACCGCGCCCGCCGCCACCAAAATCCGCAGCGCCCTCCGCAGCCCCTCCCTCATATTCTCCCTGTCCAATGCATCGAATCGATATCTCACCATTCCCTCCCCCTCCACCGTCCCCGTGCCCCGATCTCGTACCAACGCGAAGAGATGCGCCGTCCGGCTGTACCTCGCCATCCTCTCCTTCATGTCCAGTCCCGAGACCCAGGGGACCAGCGTCGCAAACGCCGCAGGCCCCACCGCGGGCGTCTCGATGATCGCCCGCAAGCTCGAATCCGAATCCTCCCGTGCTCTCACTTTGTGCAACGACGTGATGATCCCTCCCTCGAAGGTCTTGCCCCGGAGGTCCGATACCGAATCCGGGAAGTAACCCCATGCAAGAACTGCCGGGTGGAGGTGGAGGTTCCTCCCTATGTTTGGATTCGTTAGCCCGCTAGCTTTCATCAGTGGTGGTGTCAGGAGAGAACCGCACGCTGAGACGGTCACCTTAGCTTCGATTTCTAGCTTCATCGTGACCTTATGGCTCAAAGACTTGGCAATCAGTCCCACACATTTCTTCCTTTTCTTCCCACCTGGCTCGTTCTCCACGAATAGAAATCTCTCGGCCTTGCATCCCGTTACGATCACCGCGCCACAGTCGACAGCATCCACCAGCCAAGTTGTATCGGTCCCACGTTTATCTCCTGATCGACAGCCATAACAGCAGCTGCCGCAGAAATGGCTTTCTGAAGAATTTCTTGGCACCGAATCTACTTTAAGACCAAGATTCTGACAGCCTTTGCGAAGAACCTCGTTCTGAAATCCTTCTTGGGTGCAATTCTCGGTGACTCCGAGTCTTTTACAGACCGCGTCCATTGATGAGAGATAGTCTGTGCTCCTAAAGAGAGGAAGCTGATGCTCCTCCGCCCATTCCTTGAGGACATAGTCTGGTGTCTTGATGCACGCCGACCAGTTCACGGCGGAACCACCCCCCACGGTGGATCCAGCCAGGAGCATCATTTTCCCATCGAGAGTGCTAAGAATTCCGCCGGACTCGTACATTTCATACATGGATGGGGCTTCGATGGAGGTGTAGTCCTCCGATGTGAAGTAGTTGCCTTTCTCGATGACGACCACCTTGTGACCGGCACTCGCAAGAACTGCAGCAGCAACTCCACCGCCGCAGCCGGAACCAACTATGGCGACATCGCATCTAATTCTGTACATGTTTTGAATGGGGTCTTGGGAGACTGCCAGGCCTTTCTTGGTGAGGGAATGGAGAAGGGATGAATCGTTTTGATCCATGGTTTCTATGATACCCTTCTCAAGAGGCCTCTCTGATTGAGATTTTGGTGGCTTTTCTTCAGTTGGTAGGCTGTATCCAATTGCATTCCATGATAGGTTCTCCGAGTTTTCGTTAGTCTGCAGCAAAAGAAAAAGAAACAGATCAATGTCGGACTTCATCTCAGTCCTCTAAGAAATTGGGTAATGTTGGCAGAGAATTTGGAGAAAAGTTTCTGCTGAAGAAGAACAAATACAAACTAGCTCCGTTAATTAAGAGTATGAACTGCACTTCTTCAGTAACTGCGGTCAATTATAACAAAGACTAGGAAACCAGTAAGTTGATAGCTATTGCTTCTCCTAACTAGCTGCAAACCATAATTTGTCCTAGTTGCCTGCCACTACAATATTAAACAGCCTGGACCTAGTGTAAGTTCACATTTACTTCTTCTGAATCATGTAAGTTCTCCGAAGACCGTTTCCAGTTAATCATGACTTTGTAGATTTGATTTTTATTATCAATAAAGTCACTTTTAAGAAGGCAAAATGGAAGTGATCTTTTCTCATCGGGTGAGCACAGAAAACATTCTAATTGTAAGCAACCAGTGGTTCAATATTTTGGTTTTCTCATACGTAAGTTGCAACAGAATAAAAAGTTGACACAATCCACAACATCAAAAAAATGGGATAAACAATTCTTCAGGAATCAGAAGTATCACCCATGTTTATATGGTCGAAGAAGTAATGTGTAGGTTCCTATCAATCTATATCAAGTACCAACAAGAAAATGATAATTAAAAAAGACTAACATAGAATATCAAAAACAGTTAGGCAATGATGTCATGATCTTATCAGTACATAGAAAATATAAAGAAAATACAATAAACATATGTGACTGCCGTATTGCAACGGATTGCTTTAGCTATAGTGATGCATAATTTGTATTTACCCTTGCTTTCTGGATGATGCAAGGGTAGATTTTTCTTTAAATCAAACTAGACTATTATACACACTAAATGCCTATCAGGAATTCTTCTCCAATAAAATACCACTCTAATCTCTTGATTAATCTAGAGCAAGGGAAAAATTGGCCATTTGCAAATGACGAAAGAAAGACAATGACCTGATCAGTGGAAAACATGGGGTTAAGGGTGTTGCATGGAAATACCCATAAAGTTGATAGCGAACCATCAAATAATTCAAACCAGTGTGAAACCAAGCTGGACAACCTACTAGTGGTTGGATTTTTCTGTTAGAATATGGTGACTTCTCCGTTTTGGACGGCATCTCCTGATTGGCCGGTGTGGACTTGTATTCACTTTGAACACGAGTTCATGACCCTGACCAATAACCACAATTTTTTCCTGCATGTTGAATTATTTAAGACTATCTTTTCATCCTCTATATTCATTTCAATTCTGTAAGGGAACATGTTTTTTTTTGATAGTTTCTAGCATTAGTAGAACCTAATATATGAGTTATTTGAAAAACTCTGTGATCTTACCAAACTGCATATTTCAAATCATGTTTCTAGATTAAAATAGATACTTCTGTTTTGCTCTCTTTCGTTTTCCTTTTTAACTTCTGAAGTTTTGTATATTTATCCAAATATATTTTTATTAATTCAAGTTAGTTTGCATTCACTGATTGCATTCTTGAACTCTAACTTGGTCTCTGTTTTATTGAAAAGATATATGAAGGAAGGGAGGGATTTCAAAAGATAATAAGAAATTTGCATTTCTAAAACATAGAAGAAAAAGCCAAAATAACACAATTTCAGAGTCGACGGTCAAATCATCTGCAGTCAATAAAGACAATGTCTTAAAGCTGGTATTTTAATTTCAAAGACTAACAGAACTCTTTCTTCAGAAGAAAACAAAGTTAAAGGAGCTCTAAGAAGTTTACCATTGAATAAAAGATGTGGAGGCAGAAGACCTTGACCATCACAAAAACCATCCTTAGAGGGATAAAAATGTTTTCCTTGTTCCATCTTTTAAGAACCTCTTCCCTCTTCTCTACAGACATGTCTGAGAACTTGTTGATGAATGGGAATTCCCCACAAAGGCTCAGGGACCCACAGAGGACGAGCGTGCCCAGCTTGGTAGCAAGGAGCCATAGAACCAATTTGACCAAAAGAACAGCCTCTCTCAGGCCCCTCTTGACCATTAACTCTGCAACCTGTTTTTTTTCCTCGAAAAGAGATGTGATATTAACAAGAAGAAAAGGCCCAATACAAATAGATAATTATGTAGTGCACAATAGAACACCAATCTGAAACAGCTAATGAGACAATATTTGCTCATTTTTTGGCATAACATTGTGTGATGCTTAAAACAACCAAGCACCCACATTGGGATAGAGACATGGGTCCCTAGCACAGGAAATATCTATGCCAATTGTCCAAAGAAGGTTCTGTTAGAGGCAGTGAATGCTATGGATGCCTTGATGACAACGGCAACGGATAAATAAATGAACTCAATGTAGAAGTTTTCTATCAATTATCATTAAGCTTATTAAACAATTCTAGCAGTTATGAAACAACAATGACCAAAATTTGATTATATCTTTTGCAAATACATCTTTAAACACAGAAAATTACATCATGGTCCACCACTTTTTGTTATAAGTCCACAATGCATCCGGTCTTGGCTTCAAAATCTATTAGCATCGCTCATCTTTTTATACTAAAATTATATATAGAGGTGATAAAAGATGCTTCATTTGCTTGAAGGGTAAAAAAGGGGGATAATGTAGAATTCTGCTCCACATGATTGTGAAGAAATGCACAAGTACATGTTGCCATTAATCATTAGTATACAAATCGATGCAGAAGAGTTTAACATCATGATGGTCAGGAAAAAAAAAAAAAGGAAAATCTCACAGAAGGAGAAGAAAGAGAAGAAGAAAGTAATAGATCAATTTACAGAAGAGAAACAAGTATACCTAGTCATTACATAGTGACCCAATTATTCATACCATGTATTCAAGAAGAAAAATAGGGCTTAACAAAACAAAAAAAAAAAAAAGAAAATGAAATAGTAACACAAAAGCATTGAAGGAGGTTGGAGGAGAAAATAGTGAACCTCCAACAACCCACTCAATCATATAAATTGCAATCAAAGTAACCGCCCAAAAAGCACCAAAAAGTGGCAGCCACAAACAAGCGCAGGCATATAGAGGACGTAAAGGAAGCACCTCATCTGGTACTGGGGACTCCGAACCAGAAGCCAGGTAGAAGGCCTGGAGGTTCTTGGTGGGTGGGTCCTCCTTGCCACTGCTGACGTGGAGCTCTTCCATTGATAGGGAGGGTATGAAAGCCTCGCACATGGCAGCCAGTGACTGGATCTGGGAGGGAGAGAATCCATGGCGGTAGCCTCCCTCCTCCCTCCTCCCTCCTTGCAGCCGTGGGTGCCCTTGCCTCCTCTCCTCCCCTCCTTCCATACATATATATACTGGAGGAAAAGAAGAAGAAAAGATTCAATGTGGAGTTAGTTCTCTGAGACGGGTACGGGGGATATATATTGACTTGCTGAGAGACTTGTACCAGTGCCCTTTCAATAGTCAATCAAACGAATCAAAATTTTATTTTTAAAAAATAATTTTTTGAAAAATAATTTTTCAAGAAGTTACTTTTTGAGGAAAAAAAATTCTAATAGAGAACCATACGAGTGGGGTTCCCGATCTTCCTTGGTAAAAAAAAAGTTCCAGTAGAGCCCTATACAAGTGGGAAGTGGGGCCCAGATGGAACCCTTAACGATGAGGACACTGGCACATCACATGCTTCGAATATGGATCAGGACTGAGGCATATTTCGTCGTTACCCATGCGCGTCCCGCACGGCCATGGTGTTGCGTATTACCCGATGTCATTATTTGTACGTCGTTCGAGAGCTTATCGGTTATAACCGTTCCAAGAAATTTGAATCATTCAATAAAAAATTATTATATAATTTATTATTAAAAAAATATTATTATTTAAATTTATCTGAAAATTTTGAGTAAAAAAAAAAAATCCATGGTTAACCTTGGGCGTGGGCATCCAGTGTCCGTGGTCAAGGTGATGATATTGTCACGCACTCGTACCGTGCGGTAACGCGATTGTTCGGGACCACGTCGAAACATCATAACATCATAAACGATACATGTCGCATGCCTGTGTTTACCTCTATCTAACAAGTTTCTTTATGCCTAATATTTTAACAATTTAACCAGTTTATATTTCACATTGAACCTGCTCTGGAAATGCTAAATTCAACGAATCTACATGAAGTTGGCAAAGTCCAAGAATCGGAGAAAAATATGGAGATCAACGTTTCATGAAGCCAACCAAACGGTAGGGTCAAGGCTTGATGTAATCTCTCAGACGGGTCCTGGGGGAAGCTTAAGGGGCACATTCAACGGTCCCCAAAGATGGAGAAATTTTACTTGCAAGGTATTTGGAAAATGCTGATAGATGCTGATGGTACACCCCAGCCGTAAGCGGTGCTCAACTTGATCATTCAGTTCCAGTCTTCTCTAAAATGCAATAGTACAATTCTCAATACAAGCAAAATTAAAACAACATTCGTAGAATGAGCAACTTCACCATAGATCTATGGGACTCACCATATTATACATATGACTTACAGCTCATTCTCTTATCACCCAATTTTTGGTTCAGATATACTCCTGGTTTACATCAATAACCACAATACATTCGAATAAAAACCAGTTCACACTTATGTCAAAGCCAACTGCATTTTGGGTATCCGTCTCACATACCCCAAACACCTCGAGCTGTCGTTACTTTATTGTTTGGCCTTGAAGTTAGCTCATACAAAATCCGTGCAAAGGTATCAGAATGTCTTCCATCTGACATGAGGATCTCTGCAAAGGTACTTTCATGAGCAAGGAGCATAGCTCTGTTCTGAGGCTCAGAGACCAGGCTCTCCAATATCATTGCTGCTTTCCTGCAGACCTCAGGCACAGGATGTGGAGCCCTGACTACCTTGAAGAGTCTATCAACAGCCCTAAATCAAATTAAATATATGTAAGAACACGGTCGATGCCACTTCTTTAAGTCCTAATAGATTAAAATGGAGGCATTTACCATCGTTCACTGGCAAGCTTCAGCCGGCAATCCATATTCACTTCTGTAAGGTTATAAAGTGCTCCAACCGCAGCTGCCTGTGCATCCACCGCTGGTAGGCTCAGAAGATCAACTAGTCGCTTGTATATCTGCAGTTCAAACAGATAATATACTTCAACAGGTGTGATACCCCAAAAAATTTAGTTCGATGCATGTATATATACACCACATATGTATTGCATTATGTTGAAGAGTTACGAAATGTATAATGTTATGGAATGTATGGCAGTAGATCCACATCATATGGAACCTTAATGAACCGTAAATGAACCATAGGACCGACACAAGCACATTGCCTTTCAATGAGTTCCACCTTAAGTGAACCAGCAAGTGGTGCTTACAAGATCCCTCTAGAATCAAAAAGATTTTCTCATACACTCAGCAATTAATAAGGTTCACACATGTCAGAACTGGGTAGCAACCTGTGGTGCTGATGGAAGAAGAAATGGCTCATTGTCAGGATTTATTATCAGACGCCCCAGCAATTCAGCAGCTGCACAGTGCCACGCTTTGACCGAAGATCCCAACATTCCCATGATGGCTTGAACTGCACGTTTCTCGCTGGTTTCATACAGCCAGAATCAGAATAGGTGGACTCAGCAACAGGATATGATTGAAAAAAAAGAGGGCACCTTTGAGATAAAGCTATCTCACGTCATTTTTATATATGATTGTTTGGATGAGCTGAAAATCCGCAGATCCAGAAGTGGTGCTAAATTGACAATTGTCTCTAGTGCATTAGTTATGAGCTCCTCATCTTCTGTTCAAATAAAACAAGCAAGATGATGTCAGTGCATGATGCTTGGACAACAGCTAATACGAAGTGTTTGTGCAGCTAGGCGCTAGCATCATTAGAGCCACACAGTCCTCCCTCACTCCCCAGCTAACCAGTAAATCTTATTTCACTATTTAGGTTGCATTTTGCATCTACTTTTTTAAACATATAATTGAATCCATCAGCCACTGATCGCACATCTCGTCTCTCCCTCCACCATAGTCACAAAATTTATAAAGTTGCTTTGGTCACTTAATCCCCTATTATTTTTATCTATCTCAGGTTGAGTGGAATTTTGAAATACTGATGACCTCCATAAACCCCTCCAAGAAATTATTAGATCCTTGAGGTGCAATGAGCCCCTTATGACATACATTAGCTCAACTAGGCAAACTCATATCCTCTACTTAATCTGGCCATTAAATTACTTATCATTAAGCCCATAAGGAATGCCTAATTAGTTTGGTTCATTATTGAAATCAGTCATCAATTAAAACTTGTCAAAATTGAAGTATTTCTGTTCAAGATTGTGCACGGTGTATATTGTTGGACTCGTACAGTTTTCATTAAACAAGTAACATGGGGCTCCAATCAGAACTGATGGCCAGAAAATATCCAAGTGTTGTCAACTTAATATCTTGATCACAACCAAAATGATCTAACATGGTTACAAAACCTGTAAGGTAATGCAGTTCAGAACGTGAGCAACAAAAAGGGTATGTGTATGTACAAATATGGTATAAGCAAAAATACTAAATGGACCTTTTAAACAAAACTAGGATTGATAGGGAAAGGATTGAGATTATTCAAGGAAGCATAAAAGTTCAACTAACAAAATACAAGTGGTGGATAATAAAGTGAGATGTATGGGCATGTGCACTAAAAATCTTTGAGACTCTTAGTCAAGAGAAACAAGTAAATAAAGACCTAACTTAATGTTAATGAACATTGTAACATAAAAGCTGGAAGTGCTAAAAAGTGTCTAAATAGTAAATAGTATCCACATTATCAATTTATTATTGTTATTAAATCATCACAAACTGACTCGAGACCCTAAAATCATGTGACTAGTATGTCCTAGCATGCCCATCCCTTGCTCTTGTTATGGATGAAAACACAAATGCAGAGGGCATGTTGAAGTTTCATTTAGCTTCTCATGATAATTAGGTGATGTTTTGCTACCAATCTAAACTTTCTAATTTATATTAGCCATACAACCAAAAACACTGAATGCTATATAGCCTATATCCATCTTACGTTGTATTTTATTATGAGACTAAACATGTAGGGAAGCATTGAATCGATTGATGTCCTTGCCTTGTAATCAAAGTCGAAAATCATATGAAAGTTTGAGAGGTTCTGACAATTTGAGTGTTCATTTTATATTTTTGACTTCTGCATTTCAATCACAGCAGATTATCTGGGACTGTAGAATGTGTTCTACCTTTCTTCTTCTTCCAAACAACTTATGAAATCAAAAACCAACCTTTCACTTGCATGAAATTATGAAAGGTGTGTGACTTTTTATTATCTGACAACTGCCAAACTGCTCGATGAGGTAGATATACCATTTTCAGGAGTTCTTTACACAAAGATCATGATAATGGGAGAAATACATGCCGAGTCAAAATCCCACCAATGTCTTCCACATTAGGGCTGAGTTATTTAGGATAATCAATGCCTCTATTAGTTTCTTGGCATAATTTCACTCAACATTTATGGCATTTTGAAGACAGCCTCTCCATCATCATCCACATTTAGAGCTAGCCTAGATCAAGTTGTTACTAAGCTTTTCTGCCACTTTTTAATTATCATATCAATTTATCAGCATTTGCCATAACTGTTATTTTTTTTTTTTCACTTAACTGTCCATCCAAATTTTTATGAAGCCTTTAACAATGCCTATCAGCAAGGAACGCAATAGCTTAGCAACCCTCTGCTACAGATGCTAATCAGCTCCAGCTCATGAAAAGAATATTGACTTAGAAGAAAAGAACTTTAGCTTCTTTTTGGGTTTTATCTGTTGTATTGGGAAAGTAATCTCTTCCATAAATCTGGACAAGCAGATATCTAGAGTTTTGGTTGGAAAGATCAAAAGCAGATCAGTAGCATGGTAAGGATGTCAATGGCCAAATAATAGACCTAGTGCTATATTGCTCAGGCTGGGTCATCAGGTCGAACCTATTGGCCAATTGATCTATACAAAAAGGTGCAATAATATGCTGTTTACAGCGAAGAGTGGGACTTCTAATATCAGTTCTTAGCTTCTTCTACATGTACTACCTACTGTCAATTTGCTTGAGACCTATAGGCATAAGAAAAATTTAAAGATGGTATTTTCCCGAGTGCTAAGGAGGGCATTTTGTTTTGTTGCACAACAAAAAGTGAGGCTGTAAAACAGTAATAGAGTGAGCTGGACAGGCAGTTGATTGAAGTCAAGAATCATTCAGAATGGCTCATTGCTGCTACACCCCATTTACAAATCCTTTTGTATGGGAGCTGATATATCAAGATTTGCATTTGTAGTAAAGCCACAGTCCATAGCTCCTATCTTGATATTTCTTGCTGAAAAGAAGATTGTCTTTGATTGCATATGTACTACAATGTCCACAGATATTATGACAAGGGGTCCTAATGTTTATATTATTGCCTCAAAATGCTATTATTTTAACTCTGATACTTCAGATGCACTTTAAAATTAAACATATTTAGTAGTTACACGTCACTGATGAATGTAACCTAGCAGTTCAGCACGACCCATGCAATGAAACACTACCCTCGATACTCAGAAAAGGCCAAGGCATCTTGTTGCTGCACTTAAGTCATACCATAAACTTCAATATATTATAATAAGCCTCTGTAAATAGTATGAACATATACATCGCCATCAACAGAAAAGATGATAGAAACATGCACAATTGAAAAATGATGGGAAGAGAACAGAAAAAAGAACCTAATAAAGATCTTAACACATAAAAGCATGCAAACAAATAAGAAATCAGATATATAATAAAACATTTTTCCCACCTGTGTTGTGATCTTCTATGCATTGAAATACCGTTTCCAAGCAATGCCTATGTTGAGCCATAATAACCTCATTATCTGGCATGAAAGAGAAGTTGCGGATGATATTAGATGCAGCAACAGCACATTGTTGTTTTTCTGCTCGTCCTTCTTCATCCAGATTAAATAAGCCATCTTCATCAAACCACCATTCCACAGACCGCTGCTTTTTGCGACTAGAAGCCTCTGTATTGGATGAACCACTTCCAGGACTGCCATTAAAATATTCCAATTTTGAACTTATAAATAACTAACATGAATTAAGGGTGTCTAATGATGATATGTTAGAATGCCAGGAGAGACAATGTAACAAACCCAGCTTGGGATAAGGCATCAGTACTGCTTAATGCTTCATATTCGTTCCCAAAACCTGTCACCACAGAATTTGCTCCTAATGTTCTTACCCTTGCTGGCTTTGTAAAATCCCTAGGAAGTGCTATATCGCGCCAGTCATCAATCTGTGACATAAAATCAATTGACATGATCACATTCTCTAAATGCATTCGAAAGTGACAGGTATATTAGAGATCTATGAAGAAAATTTAAATATAACTTAAAGCTCTGGCAAAATTTTCTGATGATATTTAAACCATATACAAAGACATGAAATATGTTTAAAGTACTCAAGAAGGGAGAATTCCAAAGCATCTGTCAAAATGTAAGAACCATATGCAGGTCAGAACTGGGACGATTTATCGGGAAATTAGGCTAATCCCAGCATTTCTGTCAAAATGAGAACTACCGAGTAAAAGTCACTTTAGCTAAGGAAGCTGCTAGTAGTTGACAAATTGTCCAATACTTGTAATGGGAATTAAAGCATCCGAGTGCATGATGCAGCAAATGCATCAGGAGGAATTAAATAACACAAAAGGTTGGGTGAAATGGAGAATATAAACAAAAGATAACAGCACCTACAACTTGAAGGAGAGCATCTAGTAGTCCAGGTATCTTGGCAAGAGGTGTTGCATCTCTACGCAGGTCATCCTTCTCTTTAAAAGAGAGCAATGTCAGAGCGTTCAAAGCCCATGTCAGCTCACTCTTTAATCCACTTTGCAAAGCTAGAACAATCCTCTTATTGTTTTGATCTGAGGAGAAGTAAACAGGCACAGTAATCAACAAGCGAGTCAGAAGCTAGCATTTATTAATTCCACTTCTGCTCACTCCAAACACAGTAATCAACAAGTCAGTCAAAAGCTAACATGCATAAATTCCACTTCCGTTCAGTATAGAGGTTATTCAGCTAAATGTATAACATTACATAAAACTCACTACATATGCAGCAACGATCTCGCATATAGTAACCTGAAATATTCCAGAAATAGAGAAGAAAATGAAAGAAAAAAGGTACTGTCCCTTCAACAAGGAGACATGAGGCAAAAGTAACCAAGAAAACAAGGGAATGGTACAGTCCAACTACAAGACCCACGGTTTTCATTCAATGAAGACCAAAATAGAAGACAAGAAAAACTACAGTGTTGATATACCCTACAGTATTCGATGGTTTTTTTCCCTTCCTGTTTCCAGACAAATCAAGCCAAAAGTGTTGTAACTTAAGAAAGTGCAAACTCCAAGAGTTTGGTTAACCACTAGAAACCTATAGCCCATGTATCCATAACCACCACCAGTATGCACCATGAAGTAACCTCCAAACGTTATTAGACAAAGTTACTTCTCAGAGAATAAAAGCCTCTACACATGCCCTACTTTGTCATCCCACCTCAGCCACCTTTATTTAGTCAGCCAGCTAAAAAAAAAAAAAATTGCAGATTATAGTTATCTTGCATCTCTATTCCAGTAAAAAATTCCAAAGCAAACAATTCAAGTGCAGTTCAAGACATCCATATGAAAGAAGACAAACATTTGCAGCGATGTCTCAGTGTTGTCTTCTAAGTGACAAGTGCCCGTACATGGATTTCAGTTCCAGGAGACCCACTTTCTTCACTTCTTGCAATGACATCGAACAAAAAAAAAAAAACTGAAATAAAGTAGAACACTGCGTCCGCTTCCAAATTTAACATAATCAACGACTACGATTTTTGCCTCTAAGATTTCCAACAAACACATGAAAAAATAATGCAATCCATAATAAGATAAGTCAAATAATAATCCTCCACTCTCCTCTTCACAGTACAAAAACATCCCCAAATTACACAATGGAATCCCAAAAGCTCTGAATTTCATTCCACCTTCCAAGAGAGAGATAACAAACACTTGGAGTTAGTCGAGTCGCAATGTGTTGGAATGGAAAAAGCTCGGTAATTGCCGGTAATTATATAATTTGCTTGCAGAAAAATGTAAAGAACGGCAAGGAAAAAGATGAGCACCAAAAAAAAAAAAAAATCAACACCCAGCTCTCCCATTCGAACAACAAAAGAGGGGAGATTAGAAAGAGAGAAGGAAGGAAGATGCATGGAGCGGCTGACCGGCGAAGGAGGCCGGGACTTGGATAGAAGGACCGAGGAGTGACGCTGGAGCAGCTGAATCACCACCGGCCAAGGCGGAAGAAGCGGCGCTTCCGGTGGTGCTTCCAAACGGGCGGCCGCGCTTCGCTGGCGTAGGGGTGGAGCCCCCAGCCTTACCGAGTTCCCGTTTCTGCATCTCTCCGCCCTCTCCTCCGACCTCGAGGAGTTTGATTTGGGGGAGTATGGACCGGAAAGGGCGCCTCTAGGGCTTCAGTGGATGGGTTGGGTATGAATCAGATGCGGTACGCATCGTAGTCCAATATAAACCGGTTTATTTGTATCCGAACCGAGTATTTATAAGCGAGGTGCGGTTTGGGTCTGAGCGGGGCGTCGAGAGTTGACAGCTTCGCGCGCTGACGGTGACCGGTGGGCCACGCGTGAGATCCCCGATCAGTGCCGGCCGGTTGCGTGACTGCGCTGGCGAGCCAAACATTTTCCCTGACTTTTGACTTTGCAACCAAAAATTTTACCTATTTTCATCTTAGATAATGGCGTAGATTTTGAAGGTCTCCGAACGATTTTACCGATCTAATTAAACTTGTGTGTCGCTTAACTCGATCTTTGGACCCGAGGATAAATTTGTTTAAAATTTTCTAAATGCATATATTCGGCAATTAAATAAATCCGATCTTTTCCAGCGAGATGAATATTAGATATTTTTTTAGAACTTTATTTAATGAATCAGTTTTTAGCAAATGTGAATAAATAAAAATTATATGGATGAAATGATAGAAGAAACGTAGCGAGGGGTCGTGGACAAGGATGAATGATGATGACCCTTATCAAGTGATTAAATGATTCTTTATGAATATAATGAGTCTAGTCACCGGCTATACTTCATAATATGTATGAAAATAGTAAATTATTACTGTTCGATAAGATTAATATTTAAAAAAAATAAATATTGATGATTTCATTGGTTGTTAAACACATCAAAAAGAAATTCCAACAAATGGTATGTAAGAGGTTTTTTTATAGTTCTCTAGCTATTAGTTAATTAAGAGTCTTGCTCACATCAATTTTTTAATGAAACTTAATACCATAAATATGATAGATAAATGTTTGATAAAGTTTCAAAAAACTATTATTGCTCAAGTCAAATATCATCAAGAGCTGCATCTTCTATAATTTAAAATTTTAATTAATGCTATCATCGAGTTGGTTTCACTTAATAATATATTTACTTCTATTTAGCTTTAAAATACACCAATATCGCCATCAAAACTATTGTAAATCAAGATAATGAAAACAAAGAAATCACAATATAATTTGACAAAAATTTATCATTTACTAAATATAATTATATATTTTATATGAACATATCCATGAGCATGGACATATTATATATTTATTTTATGAATAAAAAATTTCAAATACAGTATTAATATACGATTCAAAGAAAGCCATGGATTCAAAACCAAAAAGAAAAAAAAACCATCGGAAATTAGGAAAGAATTAGAACACTTAAATGAATCAATAACAAAAATAAAAAAATATTGATATATTTAATTATTCTCATCCAAAATAATTATATGAATAATAAATATTTTCAAAAAATTGATAAATTTTTAAAAAATTATATATATATATATATATATATATATATTTTTTTTTTTTTTTTTTTTTTGAGATCCATGGAAGAGGTCTCACCGTCCGTGAGACAAGCAAAAATTTTTAAGCTTTTGAAATTTGAACCCTCAATTTTATCTAAATAAAATCCAAAATAGATATTTGAGACCAAAATGTCAAAGGGTGGTGGCCACCTAGCTACTTTCGTGTTGCAAAATGGTACTATATTAATACAATGTCTAATTGGGATTTGTATATAATTCATTCTCCCTACAAGGAGTATGTTACGTGTAATATGGGGGCCTATTTTCTTGTATCACTGAGTAATTTGAGAGATTTTTAATTTCCCCGCTCGTTGCTTGTTACTTTTCATTACAAAGAACGTAACGGCTGTTAATTCCACCGTAACATATGTGAAACAACGGTGACAGCGGGGATCGGCGATATCGAAATCTCGGGACAGACTCGTAATTTCATGTGGTTCCCACTTCGTTCTCCGCTCCCCCACGCTCCCTCAGCCTCCCTCTCTCCCTTCAATCTCACGTCTCCCTGTAACTTTTCACCGGCCAAAAGCTTTCAAATCCCTCACGAGCTCCACAGCAACTCTTAATTCTTCACAGATCATCAGTCCGTTCTTCCCTTGACCTCTTTCTTCTGAGAAATCCCACACAAATCGCCTCCGAGATTCACTTCTTTATCCTCATAAACCACCGAAATCTTGCCGAATTCGGAAAGAAACCCCGCAAATTTCAGTAAGATTCGACGTCCTACCCGTCCAATTCTTGAAACAAAACCCCAATTCGATCCATGATGTTTCTTTTGGTAGAACAACAGTACAGCTAATATTTTCTTGTTCTCTCTTGCGATTAAAGGCGCGGGACTTGGATCTGTAATCGACGATGTCGTCCTTCGAGGAGGAGGAGGCATTCGAGCACACGCTGTTGGTGGTGAGGGAGGTGTCGGTGTACAAGATCCCGCCCCGGAGCACGAGCGGCGGGTACAAGTGCGGTGAGTGGCTCCAGTCCGACAGGATCTGGTCGGGCCGCCTCCGGGTGGTGTCTTGCCGGGAGCGCTGCGAGATCCGACTTGAGGATCCCAACTCCGGCGAGCTCTTTGCCGCCTGCTTCGTCCACCCCGGCCAGCGGGAGAGCTCGGTCGAGACCGTGCTCGACTCCTCCCGCTACTTCGTGCTCAAGATCGAGGATGGGCAGGGCAAGCACGCGTTCATCGGCCTCGGTTTCAATGAGCGCAACGAGGCATTCGATTTCAATGTGGCGCTGTCTGACCACGAGAAGTATGTTAGGAGGGAGCATGAGAGGGAGACGGGCGAGGAGAGCGAGGAAAGCCACATTGATATCCATCCTGCAGTGAATCATCGGCTAAAGGTATTTAAGTAGAATTGGTTATATATTCATCGGGCATTACTATATTGGTCTTTAATCTTCTTGATCTGTAGCTTATTGATAAGTGGCAGCAATGTTTGTTCTCTGTCTCAGTGTTTGCCCCGATTCTCTTGTTGCTTTATTGTCATAAACTGCGCGTTGAGCTTTTCAAGTATTTATTTTTACAATAGAACCATAAGTATATTCATGGTGTGTTAAATTTAATAAGAGAAATACTGCATGATCATTACTTTGATGATGTATTTGACATAACTATCTTGCTTTAGCAGATTAATTTGCATGGTGGATAGTAACTATAGGTCAGATTGTTTATCCTTATTGTTGTTCATAGTCTGTGTGAGAGAACAAATTTTTTGTGGTTTGGTGGTATTCGAAGTCAGGTCATAGGATTTTAGCTTTGTGGTTCACTTTGTGTCACATTAATACTTGTTGTTAATGATTCTTGTTGATCTGCAGTCTGTTTAGTTTCCTTAGTACTAGGTTATGTTAAGGATTGAATTCAGCTGCACCAATGTACTGACCTTATCAAGATTTTTAGCCTTCTATTCCTTTTAATGATATGATGATTGTGCTCACCAGATAGTCACATGGCGGTTTCTTCATCATCTTTACTTCATTAATTTGCTTGTAGTTGTATGCCATGTTCTGAAATCGATTATATAGATGGTAGGTAGTCATTGAATGTACACAATTTTATATTTTTTGTCCTCTCTTAATTTGTTTTCAAGAAGCACATTCCTGCTAGCATCTCTCTCTGCTCTAGCCCTCACTAAAGCCATACTATAATAGGAAGACCGAGTGTCATGCCTCAAATTGAGGTTATTGACTAAAATTGATGGCACATAGCATGCTATCAATGTTACCATCATCCTGATCTCCACCTAGATGGTTATCTTCTGAGTTAATTTTGTCCTAATTCACTATAATTTAAAGTTGTACCTCCTGTAAGTTTTTCTCTGCAAACATATGGGGCTAGTTTGGTTTTCCTTGTAAATCGAGTTAGGTTTCTTTGTGTGTGTACACACACACACACATTGTTTCTTCTTTTTGTTCCTCCAAATAATCTCCCCATCTTTCCTTATGTTGTTGTCAATGGAATTTTGAAACATTTCAAATTTTGTTCCATTCCATTGGAATGATGCTCTTTATCTAATTATCCCTTATCTTTTGATCTGCTTAGACTTATTTCGCCTCACTTTTATTATTTGTTCTCACTTTTTGGCCTTTTTGAGTATCTGAAGGTTCCTTTGTCCACCTTGTTCACAAATTGCACTACTGTCATTCAACATTTTTATTTGCATGCTTTGATTTGAACTCATGTCTGGCCCATCTAACAATATTGCATCTCACAACTGTCTCTGTGTCATATCCTGTCAACATTCTAGTGGATATCTTTGGATTATTGGTTTGTTAATATTTAGACTCGTCATACCATGCCTGACATGGCGAACCATCTTATCATCTCTAATTTGAAGATCCTCTCCACTTCAAACTCTACTTTTATTTGACTGATATCAATTATTGAGTTTGCTTGTATTTGATGAAGCCAATGGGGCCATCCTTCATTTGGACATCAACTTTTAGATAGCCATCAACCATGAACTTATCTAGATATATGTGCTCTTGAATCAAGCTCATATGCATCAAGTTTTTTGTGACTTCTAGGATGCTTAGTAGGCAAACCAAATTGATCAATAAGTCTTTCATTTTGATGTATAATGTGCAAGCTGCAAGCTATAGGCCAGATACCTGCTCTGTTCAACTGGTATAGTGTGAGCATTTTAGGAATAAAAGGTAGCTTAAATTGTTCTTAATACCACTTAAGCCTTGAGCTAAAGCCACTAAGGAGACAGAGTGCTTCAACAAGTGTCCCTACCTCAAGTTTGCCATATAATGTCATGCTTCCACATCTGGCTTTGATACTGTGTTGGCTGCTGCTCCGTGCTCATGTTCTAGTTTTTGGATGTCCTTTTCAACATCCATAGGGTGCCTTTACTTTAAATACCTGGGTATTGTAACGAAACTTGCAGGACATGGATAGAGAATCACCCTCGCACTTGGAAGTTCACCATCTTTCTTGCTCTTAACACTATCTGCTAAGCTCTAGTTCTATACAGCTCACCTTTTGCTAGTATCATGAGCATTTTAAAGGGGCCATTACTTAGTTATGGTCCCGGCAATCCAGGATCTTGGGAAGGGTAGACTGGGAACAAACCTAACCTTTGACATTTTTTGTACAAAATGGCTGTCCCAGGACTCGAATCTGTACCATTGCATTTGTCAAATCAAGCCTCTTTCCATTGCACCAAGCAATGACCCCTAAAACAACACAAAATAAAACCCTTGATATGTCTCTAGTGGCTCTTATGATGATTCTTTTGCATGCCTACTGCTTATTTTAATGTCTCCTTGTCCTCCTACCTGCTGAATTTCAAGGTCATTTTTCATGCCCCAAGATTTATGACTTACCAATTTTTGTATGTTATGTTCTTGTATTACATTGATGGATCCACTCTTCCAGTAAGTATTTCTTGCCTATTTTTTGGCCGGGATCCATCACATTCTCTTCACATCTTGGTGGCTTCTTTGTACTTCCTCGTGCTTTGTAATAATGGTTTAAACATTGATACTATCCATGACCCGTTTATGGTACTTTACGGTTACTAGCTGGTACATTTGCAGGTATATTGTGAATAGATTTGGATGCTGTAACAAAATAAATATGAATTAAACAATAAAAAACAGATGAAAATTGAAATGCAAACATAGCCAGAGGTATTAAACCTTATGTCTGGTTTTTCTTTCTTTTATAAGTCGGTTACCCAGCAACATGCAAGTCTAGTGTCACATCATCACTAATATAAGAATTCTCCAGACATCCTTCTTTTCCACCCTTTTTCTTCTTCTATTTTTTTCTCTTTATCAGGTTTTCATTGTGATATAAGAAACCTATATATTTCTCCAAAAGTCATGTACAACTTCTAATATTGCATTAAACTCAAATGGGGTACTTAGATGAGTCTTAAAGTGCTTAAGTAAACCCACATAAGCTTGAATATTGGCTCGAACTAGTTGATACTACTGGTTCACTGGTCAGCCAACTGGTTCTGGCTGGTAAAGATTGGTTGTCCTTGTACATTACAAAAAAGAAAGATTGCTTGTCCTCACAAACTGGCCAAATACTAGTTAACAAGAAAGTACTGGTTCTATTAATCAATGTGGGTACAAGCCAGCTATTATGAACCAATAATGTTGGATATTTGAATATTGCAATAAACTCAAATGGGGCACTTAGATGAGTCTTAAAGTGCTTAAGAAACCCACATGAGCTTGAATATTGGCTCGAACTAGTTGATACTACTGGTTCACTGGTTACCTCAACTGGTTCTGGCTGGTAAAGATTAGTTGTCCTTGTACATTACAGAAAAGAATGATTGATTGTCCTCATGAACTAGCCAAATACTAGTTAACAAGAACGTACCAGTTCTATTAGTCAATAGTGGTACAAGCCAACTATTATGAACCAATAATGTTAGATATTTGATTCTCTATCTCTCTCATGTCTCTTCTTTACTTATGAACTTGGTGTGTGTTAGCTAGCTTACCTTAACCAGGCAAGCTTGTCTTAACTATTCATGGTTACTCTTATTTTTGTTTAGCTAGCTTGTTCATTCTATTAGGTTGAGTGTCAATCAAACTCTTCTTATATAGATGTTGGATGTATGCTCTAGAAGTCAATCTTGGCTGACACATTTCATATCTCTAAGACATGATTTTATACTTATTGGGCAATTATATTACCATTCATATCTATGTGTCCATAAATCATCCAAAAGATTAACAAGATAATGACATATATTCTCAAAGAGTTGAGAATTTGAGGCATATGTCATTGATGGTTGATTCCTAAATTGCTTCTGATCATAGGATCATCATGGGGATAGTGATTGATTCGGATAGATCAGTGCACGGATCGCTTCCTTCGGACAGATGGATCTCGAGTCTGCAGTGTAAAGATACTAGAGCGAGAGTACAGGTGGTTGTTAGAGAACAACTAGCACTGAGCGTGACCAACACGAGAAGTCACATGGACGTCTGCTCACTCGTTAATGATTTTCTCGATGCTGCAGTTGTATGACTGGTATTTTGATCTGAGATGACACTACTGCTCGCAGTGAGGCTGTTGGAGTTTGACTAACACATCAACATGGGTCTCAAGAAGTCTTTGTAGTGGATGTTGGCGACAGTTGGTCCACTGTAGGAGTGGGGTGTGCATCAAGATGGGATCTATCGACCCTAACAGAAGAGAGTAGTCCTATGGACCTGCCATCTAGTCGGGACTCATGATAGAGGGACTGAATCACACGTTAACTACACCTAGAGATTCATTTCAGTTCTACTGGGTTGCCACTACATACTGCTAGGTGTCACTAGTGAATTGTAAGAGCTCACTAGGGTTGTTTTGGATCGACAATCCTTATTGAGTTAAAGTGAAATTATTTCGATCCATTGAAAAGAGTTTCAATGATACGATGATAGAGATCATTGTATGTCTCACTATTAGATAGAATTGAATCTATGAGGTCACACAACAAAGAGATTAAACCTGAAATAAGTAATTGAGCTTATGAAGTGTCAATTGGATTTAGAGAAATCCATTGGGTTCATGGTAACCTTGCTAGCACATGGTTGGACCCAATTTCTCTTTTCATTGGGATTACTTATTTGATAAGTTAATTCTAACTTAATTACCTGCTAATAACTTACATGAATAAGATTAATGAGACTTCAATTATTGGGTGTCTAAGGTTATGGATTACATAAATTAAGGGTGCAAGTCCCTTATGAATCTCCTTGATAATTATTATGGGGCGCCACCTTGATCTGGTCAATTTGGGCGTGTCCATTGATTAGAGGGCCTTTTGTTTTCATATGGGGCATCTCTTGGGTATATTTTGAGGTGTCTAATTATGGGTGCAAAGGCTCCAATTGTTGGCGCCTAATAGGCTTCCTAATGTAAGTTGGATAACTTAAGTTAATAGGAATCCTAATGCAAGTAGGATTTGTATTATGATATTGAATAGGATTCAATCCTTATGCCTATTTAAAAGGACCTTTCCTAAGGTCCCTAGAGAATCCAAACTAGCAGCCCCTCACACCCAAAAGCTCTCCCCACGCCCTCTCTTCCTCCTTTTTTCTCTTCTCTTGGGCGTTCTACACGCTCTTCCCTGCGGATGCGCATCCCAAGATGTTCCATGCCCAGAGGAGTTTGAGTGCCTCTTCCTTGTTGGTTTCTAGCATCTGGTAGCAGCACATAGCAAGGAGAAACTCTAGAGAAGAGGAGAAGAAGAAGATCAAAGAGAAAGATCAAGTGTTGATCGCAATTCAGGCTTCGTTCAGATTCAGCAGGCTGAATTTTGGAGATTCAAAATTCATATTATAGAGGACTGTTCCAGACTAATCCCGAGTAAATACTCGTAGAGGTCGGATACTTGTGCGGCTAACAGAGAGCTTCGTCTTTTTCAGATCCAGATTCGAAGAAAGGGATTGCGAAACAGGTATGTGATTTGATCACAATCTAAATTTCAGCATATATCAATTTCAGCATATGAAATAGATCCATGTGGCTTTATATTTTTATGCATGCAAAATTCAGATTAAAATTGTTTTAATCTTATTCTCCGCTGCGGTGTTTAGAAAATTAAATTTTAAAACACATATGCATGCTTCAAACCCCGAATCCCAACAATAGGTTCCTTTAGTGAATGTTGTTTTTCTTCTGAGTGTGTTTTTTTCCTTTTCTACAATTTTACTTATTTATTGGCTGAAAAGAAATATCAAAGAAGATTAAAATGAAAAAGAGATATGGTATAAAAGTATTTTGGGAATGTGGGATGCACTATATCATATATTTGGTTTATGTGGATGTGTGTGTGTGTGTGTGTGTGTAGAGAGATAGAGAGAGATAAGGCCACAATCAATCAATATAATCAGAGCCCAAATCTGTTAGTTAAGAGTACATGGTGGGCCATCTAACCTGAGGACCTATATTGTTATATTCTACCATATATGATTATAAATCAGGAAAAAAAAAAGTTTTATGTGTGTGTGTGTGTGTAGAGAGAGAGAGAAGGCCACAATCTATCAATATAATCAGAGCCAAATCTGTTAGTTAAGAGTACATGGTGGGCCATCTAACCTGAGGACCTATATTGTTATATTCTACCATATATGATTAGAAATCAGAAAAAAAAAAAAGTTTTATGTTCTGTTACCCAAGAATTAAATAGAGCAAGGTTTGAAGATTCAGCTTGCTTTCAGTTTGGTTAGGTCTGTGGTAGTTGTAGCAATTTTGGAAGTTTTGCTCCAAGTGTTTCAAAAAAAAAAAAAATTTCAAAAAAAAAAAAAGACCCAAAAAAGTGATTGCATAACATTTTAGAGATTTGTGCTATATAGGCCCTTTATTTGTGTAATTTTGACAGCCTCGAGTTGAAAACTTTTGTATTGCATATAAGTGAAATTCATGAAATATGTTGATATTTTTTACTTTTATATATATATATATATATATATATATATATATATTACTTATTAAATTCAAGCTGTTAGAAAATTTATTTTATTTTGCACTTGTTTTGCTTTTTAGTGCTTAGCACATTCCAATATTTTTGCCTTTTATTGGTAGAACTCATAATTGAATTTAGTCATTTCTTTATCATATATTTGAGGTTAGGAGGTTATTTGGTCAAGTGTTTGTAGCTATGAAATATTATATTTTGCAGAATACATGTAACTCTTGTAAATTGATTGTATTTAATTGTTCATTTTAGATTTGTAAAATCAACACATCAAGGGTTATTTTTAATATCTATTCCCTAAGTCAACTCAATAAAAAACTATTGAGAAATGGAAGTACATTGTCACGTACTTAAACAAATAAGAAATGGTCATACTATGATAGCAAGCACCAAGACAATGATTTAAAAAGCATCTATGCCTAGTTTGATCTGTTCCAGCTGAAACCTACTCACCAGAATAGAGTGACATTGGTCATACCTGAACCTGGGCCCAGTTTCCTTTCAACTTTGGTCAAAAAGGATAGGTTTCAACCAAACCTTGAAACATTGGATTGAACATAATGGGTGGTAGAGTTGTGGTGCTAGTTTTTGGTGAATATACAATCAGTGTTGTCAAAGGTGCATCCAAGGCTCAAGGCGCATCAAGGCACCACCTTCATGCTTTGCATGCCTTAAGGCAAGGCGACTTCATTAAGGCACTTAAAAAACACGCCATATCTGCACATAGTGAAAAAGCCCAAGCATGGAAAAGCATGCTTTTGCTATATTTAATCCATACAATCCATTATATCACATTGATTGAGATTTTGGGGATCAAGTGGCCAAAAGAGAGTCAGGGAAAAAAAATCTATCATGGAAAAGAGATAGAAGCAGACAGATATAGGGTTTTGGGCAGGGCACCTGGCATTCTTCTTCCATCATCTTCTTCTTCTTCTTCTCATCTTCCTTTTCTTCTCTCCCTTTTTTTTTCCCTTTGGAATATGGCCTGGACTTTGTCCATCAGAAACAGGGCATGGAACTGACCAGGCTGCTGCTGCTGCTGCATTTCTGCCATCAGATAGAAAATCGAACACATCACCTCTGTTTTTCTTCTTCTTATTGTTCCTGTTCTTCTTCTTCTTCTTCTATTTCCATCAGAAATAGATCTTCTAATAATAAATGTTTGTTACTTTTTAGTTAGATCGATATGCTTTGTATTAGAAATTTGAATCCTAATGCATTTTATATGCTTAGTTGTGTTGATATATTGATTTCATTTTTAACCATGTTAGTATTTTTATATTTATGCCTCACCTTACCAAGGCACGCATCTTGTTTTGCATCTTGCACCTAAGCGTCAAGAGCTTGGCATCTTTGTGCACCTTGAGCCTTTGACAACTTTGTATGCAAGTTAATGATCCATGTCATTGATTATGACCTTTGCATCTTAGGATGCTATTTGGGATTAGCTTCGTGTCTATAAAGCATGGACATGAATGCAACATGAGAGGAATGTGCCCTTGTAGCAAATTGCGGAAAATAGGATGTGATATGGCTAGGAAATGACAACTTATCTGTATATACATACGAAGTCATTCATAAAGCATGATGGTTATTGTGATAATATAGTATATGGTTAGGTCAACCTTGAATTGGATAGATGTATGGATCAAAGTGCGGCTCAGCATGCACAATAAGACATGATGCATGTTGTGCGAGTGCCTTAGCAGCATTCAACATTTAAAACATATTGACTACATCCTAGTGCTTGACATGCAATTTTCTGAGTGCATGAAAAGGAAGGGGCAAGTACAACATGGTACGATGCCTGTGCCAAGCTACCATGCTGTTAGGATGTGATGCCTCAGCCCATGGTCCATACTCCATTATCCATATAGTAACATCAACATCCACAAATTCTCTGTAAATGGTCAGTATTCAAAACATATTGGTTACAGCTGTGCATGCAGTGTGAAGTATGTGTATTCTAATTTGTTTTCCTTATTTATCATCCAGTCCTTTTAAGAACCAGCTTCGGTATCATTACAAGCTTTTGAAATCCATTGTTATAAGTTCCATCTCTGTTGCCGTCTGTTCTTGCTCTCGTTCGTCTTAGTTTCAAGCATAACTCCATATATGGGCCTCCTTTGATCTTTGTTGCAGTTGCATACCACCTCTTTTAGTTCTCCATTACTTTTTCGTCACATTGGTCCAACTCCTGTGCCACCTTCAATATGTTTTCCCCTAATCATTTCATATGATGTTACCCTAGATTTGCATTTATTTGAATGGCTTATTTGCTTGTGCTTTTAAGCTTCATAGACTCTATGTCTTGCCCAAGTGTCTACCAATCAGAAAACTGGCTTAGCCATCCATACCTTATTTATTTTAGCATCGATGTAGTTGAATTATTTTGGCATATGTTTATGGGAACCACCCACTGCATGAGGCTCCTGCCATTGTGGGGTTTAGGAAGGGTCAGATGTCTGCAGCCTTACTCCTGCATGTTAAGATGCTGTGTCTGTGCTTCAAACCATGATCTTCGGGTCACAGTAGAGCAACCTTATTGCTGCGCAAAGGCTCACCCTCTCCCATTCTATGATGAAATGTTTTTTAATATCTTGCAATAAGCATTTAAAATAAGATTGTTGCATCCAGCAGCCCCAAAAGAAGTTGCCTTCTGAATAGTATCTTATGAAACTAATATTCGAACTTTATCATAAACATAAAGATGCTTCTGTTTTTGTGACTTCTGCTGGTTCTTTAAGCATGCATCCTTATTTTTGTTTATTGAATTCTATTTTTGTTAATGGTATCTTAGTTGTGATTGCAAGTAATGTATGACTGTTTTCAGTACCAAAACCATGCTCCCAGTAATCATGATATCGTAGCTCCCCTTTCATTCATCTCCTTCTGTTTAACAAAACCATGGAGTTGGTTTTGTACTGTCCTTGCAGTAGAATGCCTATAACCTTAGCTGTTTCCTGTATTTCTGGTTTTATGATACTTTTCTTCCCCCTCACTTGAGGGATTTTAACTTTAGGAAGGAGAAACCATCCGTATAAATGTGAAGAACAAGCCATCTAGTGGAAGTGGCATGCTTTCAGCTGCTGGCCTATTGGGAGGGGCTTCTGGCAAACAAAAGGCAAGCACACTTCTTGCACCACCGCCTGGTGCAGCTGGAAAGATCAGGTCTCCTCTTCCACCCCCACCTAATGACCCTGCAGTTGCCAGGATGACAGGTGGCAGTGCTGGACTTACGGCTCCCAAAGATTCAGCAAGGCATCCTGCTGATCCTTTTGCAGATCTTTCCGCAATTGAGGTATGCTTCTAGCCTCTGCATATATATGTAAGTTTTTCTGTTTGTTCATTTCTGCATTGATGGGCCAGCATTCACACCTGTGACAGTGGTGGAGTGCACATGAAACTGAACTGTATCTTGTGATGAAGTAATAATGCGCAACTATATTTTGTTAGGTAGTAGTTGGATGTTTGGACGTGAAAGACCAAGTCCCATTTGGTTTTGACACATATTTGCATTAGCATGCATTCTTTACCAAAGCTGGTTTATAGAACCTTCACTGGTTAACAGATCTTGGAATACCTCTGGACTTGGCTTCCTGATAACTCAATTATTCTCTTCTCCACCCCTGCAGATTGGTGTTTGCTTGACTACTTTGTTGTGCAAACTAGTCTTTCAAGATAATTTGTTTAATGTAACTGGAATGTTCCAAGTGAACATCCTTTGACATCACCTCTGGTGGTTTTTTGACAAATCTATGGCTTCATTACATTGTTTGTTGACTCATCCGTTATGTTTCAAAGTTTTTCTGTTCTCATACTTGCGATTCTATCATTTTGGATTTGCAGAGAAGCCTACCCTCAAGTGGGTCTGGATCAGCAAAGAGCACTGCATCTGGTTGGGCAGCATTTTGAGTTCGCAGGAGTATTCATTACACACAGTCTTCCATCAACTGAGAGAGAAGACATGTTGCGAGGGAACAGAGTGCAAGTGCTTCTTCTTCCTTTGTTTTTTTTTTTTGTCGGGGAAAAGAAACAGATGGTATATGGGTGGAATTGCATTCCTCAATATACTCAAATAATTTTTATAAAATATGTTACTTTTTTGAAGTGACAGGAATTGGAAACTAAAGATATATGATGTAAATAATTTTCCTGACCATGAAAACATGTCTTGTTTATGTCCATGTGAACAGTGACTTACCTCGGTAAGACATTACTTTGTCGAAGTCAGTTTATACTGGTTTGGATTTGCCAGAACTGATTTTCCACCATTATTATAATTGAAAAACCTCATTAGATCATGCAACATGTTATCCTCATAGTTTAGATTTCTTTTCTTTTCTTTTCTTTTTCTTTCTTTCTTTGTTTTTTTTCCTTTTTTCTCTGTGAAGAGTTCAGTTTTATTTATTAGTTGGCTCTTGCAATATGGTTAAAAAACCATTTGTTTCAAAATGCCAGCATATACGCATGCAATGAAATTTTTTTTTTTTTTTGGGTACAAACGGGTGTTCATTCTAGTCTAGTGCAAGTACAGTCCAAAAAATCAAAAAATAAGATATCCTTTAGAGCTCGAGGGCGGATGTCGACATAGCGCCATATCCAGTTGTCAGAATGCTAAGCAACAAAAGAAGTCATCCTAGCCGCTGCATTATTGGCCTTCCTGAACACATGGTGACTAGAGACCTTAATGCAGTGACTAAGGACCCTTCAAATGTCATTCAAGAGCAGATAGGCATCGTGGTACCTGACCCTCTCTCGAATTCAGTTGATGACGGTCGTTGAATCACCCTCGATGATGACTCTCTATGTTCGCAACTCCTGGATCGCACAGATAACTCCAGCCCATGCAATACGGAGCTCAGCATCGAGAACGGACGGCTCAAAAAATGGTGAACCCCTTGTGGCAAGCATCTTCGAATCAGGGTCTCGAATAACGTAACCCAAACTATCGTGATCATTTCTGATACTGTTATCGAAGTTAATCTTGACAAACTTGGAGGGTGGGGGCTCTCAAGAAATGAAAAGGATTCTCCGAGATGCTGCAAGCACAGTCGGAGAGCTCCAGGAACTAGAAATAGCCAAGGTTAAACTAGCAGAGTCGAAATGGCTGTTCTCCATGGCTAAGCAGTAAGCTCTCTCTAAAACGTGCCTGGTAGAAACAACCTCAACCTTAAAGACGAGGCTATTCTTAGACAGTCAAATTTGATAGACAATGTACACCAATCGACAGGCTCCGAATGGCCCCTCACCCGCACTCCGACGGATAGCATCCAGAAAGGGAGGGAGCCAAGTGCCGCTACTCGCTCCCCATGGCTGGCCACCCGTCATCCTCCAAATAAGATCAGCTCTTGAGCAGCGAAGGAGTGCATGCTCTGTGGACTCCTCCAAGCCGCAAACCGGGCAAGTGGTCGAACCTCCATACCTCTGTCTTTGAGAAGAGTGCGCATCGGAAGTCTGGTCCTAAGCGACCTTCTAGAGGAATAGTCTAACCCTGGAATGAGCATCCACTCTTCAAATCCACACCACATCAATCCTCCTCACTGACATAGGTTCGTGCATGTCAACTAGGTCTCGAGTAGGCACCCTTGGGCAGCACGATTACCCCCACACCCTCATGTCATGGCTCCGGTAGACAAGAATCAAAGTGGCAAGGATCATATTAGCAACCTACCCTCCAAAGGACGGGTGACCATCTGCATCCTCTAGCTTCTGCCATCATCAGTGATAAAGTCGTAGACCCGCAAGCAATCGTCCACCTCAATGCTGACATAGGTCGGTCAATGAGAGAGAGGTACACTAGAAATCCAAGCATCCTGGCTCACGCTGACCGAAGTATCGTCGCCAATCAGCCATCTGATCTGGGCCGCAACATCAGGGGCACGAGCACAAATCTCTCTCCATACAAAGGAGCAGCCGCACTCACTCTGGATTTGAGACCTCTGGCTCCGGCTGCCGTAACGAGCCCTCATCACACGACTCCACAGATAATCAGGCTGGGTGAGGAATCTAGCCTCATGTTTGGAGATTATGGCCTCCCTCTTAACCAGCAGAGATTGGATTTTAAGGTCCCCATCTCGAATCAGCTGGCAAACCACATCCCAAAAAAGTAAATGAACACCTTGGCCCTCCTATCGGCTGCTCCATAGGAATTTTCGGAATTACTGCTCCAGATTCCTAAGAAAAGAGCATGGCACCACAGTATTTGTCAAGAAGTAGATTGGGATGGAGCACAGCACCGATCTCACCAGGATCATCCTGCCCATCATAGAAAGAGCGTTGGCCTGCCAGTCGTCAAAGCGCTTACGGACCCTCTGCTCTATGGGCCTGCACTCAGCCCTCCGGAGTCTCCATCCTATGATGGGAATCCCAAGATAGGTAAGGGGTCCTGTCTGCTCAAGGATCCCCAATCTATCCTCATGCAATGATTTTAAGAGTGGAATCGAGTGATAAATTTTGAAGGTCGGATTGAATCAGGTTGACCCATAGATTGAATCATAGAAGATAAGATTTTATTTCTGAAAATAATTTAAAAATATAAGAAAATGAGGAAAAAAAGGTTGAAACTTCGATGATGAAAATAAAATATTCTTGTATGTAAACATAACTAGTCTATCATAAACCATATAAAGCATGCTGAATGAAACAAGAGGGTGTTTGGTTGGGGGAGTTGGTATCTGGAAAGAGAATGGATGACTCTCATTCCAACTATTTGATTATGAGAGTCTTATTTTAATTCTGATTTTGAGATAAATGAAAATTATCCAATCCCTTGAAATCGAAATCGAATTCTTTCTGAAAGATTCAAATCCTCACTTCGATTCCGATTTCAATTCCGATCATAAATCAAATGCCACAGGGATATGTCGATTATGATTTTCATTCTAATCCATTCCAATCGCAATCATGAATCAAATGTCCCCTAAACATATGTAATCAATTGTCCCCTAAACATATGTAATCAATAGTCAATATATAATCAATAGTCACAATGCACTTACGGCCCCATATAAGTTTGTGATATCCTAAAGCTCGTGATTGAGTTCATACCGCACTCGGCCTTATCATAGGAGAGCTAGAAAAGGCCCCGGATTGTCTTAACGCTTTGTCTAGAAACTCCTGATTCTTTTTGAGAGCATTCTAACTTCCAATTTGTGCAGACACGGACGTCGTTGGGTTGGTATGGCCATCGAGAGTTGGTGTCGCATGCACACAAATTGCTAATATCAGTGAGGTCTCATCTATCACCAATTCCACGTCAGATTGGTTGATTAAACGGTGATCTTTTGCTTTTTCCTAGATTTTGTGTTTTTGTTTCACTAAAATCAATGAAAAACCATGTGGAAATTGATATTGAAGATAGCATTTATGCAAACCTTCTCCTATTTCTTGCATTTATTTTCACTCCTCTTTAGAAGCAAAAATCTTGGCTAACAGAAGCCCGAAGGATTTTAGAGAATTTATATAAAACAAAAGAGTTTTCTCATGCATGTTGTTCAGGGTAAGCTAATTTTTTTCTTGGATATTTTACGACAAAAATAGAAAACAAGAAAGCAATACAACAAGGGCCCTTATTTTCCACTTTGGATCGTTTGTCACGCACAACAGACGTTTTGATGAATGTCTCTCATTACATGGTCCTTGGTCACATCAAAGTAATTTCACATTTAGAAGTCGATTATTATCAGTATTAGAGCCTCCAAAAGTGGAGCTCACCCATCTCTTAGTTAAGACTTAAAAAACAAAAAAGGAAAAATAATATAGAAGAGATCAATTTATGGTGATATGCATTTTATTGAAATAAATTAATAATTTTAACTTATCTGGGACATTTGGCTCCAAACCTTGAATTTAATTCTTAGATTTCAAAACGTGGTTGTTTGCTTGCTTTGCTAAATATTTTGTCATGCAGCTATCCTATCATGGAGTTTTGTTGATTGCCACATAATTTTTGCATCTCATCTATTACAAATTATACATTAAATTCAATAATAAAAATTCCTCGAATGATGTATTCTTCTCTAATATGTGTTTTTTTATTAGCTAGTAGCATGTTTGCCTAAAAAGTACACAAACTAGCAACATTGTTCACCAAGAAAGGTAAATTCACCCTAGGTTGGCCGTAGGAAACGAACCAAGCAATGATTTCCATCTTTCTAAATGTAAAACAAAGTTTAGGGAATTCATATTTGACGATTATCAGTTTTAGAGAAACTTACTGAGTTAGATTTATTGAATTTCTAAATTTTACCGTTCTGCAATACGTCATAAAATCTGAAAATAGCACTGCGCTCCATGGTATTTTTCTGGTACATCCTCGGCACACCGTGGTGGGTAAAACGCTTACGTGGGTTATGAACACCTCTCAGAGGAAAATTTATACAAGAATTTGAATTTTCAAAATTTTACTTATTTAATTAAGAAAAGTACAATATCAAATATCAGCACCATCCTTCCCATCATGTAATTATAGCAAATAAAGAACAAATGTTAGCTGTTATTTTACATCAAACGTAACAGAACCCCTCCGGAACCGTATAGCATCACAACAATATAACGGCTATTATTTCGAATTTAAACCCTGAGCAGGGATAATTTGTTTTTTTGAGGCAAAGCAGGGGTTATTTGTGAACGCATTTGCTTATTTTATTGAAATAATAATTTTTGTAAAGAAAACGGATCCGGTTGTCACGGACGGGCGGGGGGCCAGTGGCCGTTGGGTTCGATGGAGCGGGAGTGGCGATCCCCGAGGTCTCCGCGCGCTGTTTCTGGGGTTACCTAGGATCGGTGCCCTCCTCCCTTCTCCCATTGGGTGATCCTCCATCGAGCGGTGATCCGAATCCCTCTCCGATCTTGGAGGGATTCCTCCAAAGTTTGCCTGTCTCTATTTCTTGTCCCTCGTCTTCTTTCTTGTTGGGACGTGTGAGATTGCGTCAGTTTTCCCCCTTTTTTCTTTTGCATGATTTGATCTGATGCTGTGATTTTGGTTGGTATGTTGCGTTTGGTGGGATGGATTGGTTGATTTGATCGGGATAGAGTGTTGGATTGGATTCTCATTTGATTCGGTATTAGTGTTCGATTTCTGGAAGGGCTTGTGCTTGGTATCGGATGTAGTTTTGCTCCGACGATTTGGTGTTCCCCGTAGCATTGGCATTTCGAATCGGTTTGGCATTTCAAACTTACTGGCTAAAAGTTTAGTTTGGACTTTTGATATTTGGATGGAATATTTGGAGCATTTGGTATCGCAAAATTCAAGCTTTGACTCGCCGGCCATAGGAGATTTCAGAAGGGAAGTCGTGGTTTGATGGTTTGACAGCTCAAGGTCCTTTTTTTCTTCCTGGAAACTGAACTGGGTTCTGCTTGGTAATTGGGAATAAAGAAATAACACAGGTTGTGGTTGGAATTTAAATTCTTTGATATGCAAATACTCCATTGCATAGAGTTTCTTTTTCGTGTAGCTTCGGTTTGACGGATGAAACAGAATTAGCATCGTAATTAATTTGCATTGCTGCAGAGCGTAATTCTTGTCTTTATGGCACTACTGTTTTCTTAACGGTGTCATATATCTGAATTCATTTTCTTGTGAAAGCTGATGGATTCAGCACGGAGTTGGTTTCACAAGTTTCAACCTAGAGATAAATCTGCTGCAAAGAAGAAAGAAGCGACAGCCAATGGGAACGAAGGGAGTGATGAAGCACCTTCAAATGCTACCAAGCAGAGGGTTACTGCTGCCAAGCAATATATAGAAAATCATTACAAAGAGCAGATGAAGAACCTGCAGGAGCGTAAAGAGCGGTATGACTTCTAAGACTTCTCATTTTTTTAATCTATTATTTGCAAATGTACATAATCAATATTATGGCCCTTTTTTTTTTTGTGTTACCTAATCTCATGGATATTGAGTATTCTATGATTGTTGAGGAAATATAATTGCAAGCTTAAACAAAAATCATGATCTACCCATCGACAAATGGACTCAGTAATGATAGTACATATATCGAGTATTCTGTTTAGATGCTTGTTGTTGATCATATTTTAGCAATGCTTCATGAAATCAAACTGTTATATTTTAATTACCTTAGTGAGAGCACATTTTGGCACATACTTATTCAAAATCCTAAAAGTTCTACGTTCTATTGTATTTTGCCCTTGGTGAGGGGGGTGAATTGATCTTTCCTCATGATCTTAGTTTCAGAAGGAAAGCTTTTTTGTCCTTACCACTTAGGTTTTGCTATGAAAGGAAAATAGCAAACAATTTTTTTAAAGAAAATTTGTGTCAGCATATACTAATACATTTATTCTCATGTACGTGTTGTATGGACAAAGGATGTAATGATGTAACATGTGTCAAGTAGTCTATTAACTAAAGACATGTTAGAAATGAGGTGAAGATAAGGCTCAAGAGTTAATAAAGGGAAGCCAATTAGCTTGCAAGAGTGCTGGCTTTGGACGAGCAACAATGTGGGGTTTGCTTACATGTCGGGACCATATTTCTGTTTTGATTGGGAATTGACATGAAAGCTGCATATGAGCCACCAGTTTTTCAAGATATGTATGGTTTTCTTCTTTGGAAACCTACAATTGCCCCAAAAGTCTAAGAGCTATTCTTTGGAAACCTGTAAATTTTAGAGCAAGCTAGTTTTATTTATTGTTTATTCTCAATTGTAAATACCAATTAGGAATGAGTAATCTCTTGAACAACTAGGAGCTGATTTGAAAAGTTTGAATTAAAATTCCTCCATTTCAATGAAAGAGCAATTTGGTTCACCTACCTGATCATAAAAACTTGTGCTTGGGCTTTTGTGATCACAAACATGTATTAGCCAAATATGTTGCATTTTCAAAAGATGTGATGGCAGCATTAAAATTCCATGAAAGATAAATTTCTAATTCATTCCCACCAAAAGAAAATTTAGGAAGAAAGTAAACTATGGGTAAAGGTTATCTTTGAAGGTAAAGATAGAAAATAATCAGGAAATAAATAAAGAATAAATGGTCAAGTAATATGTATTATCTTATTATAAGTATCAGCACATTACCTATCAGCACATCACATTTCCTTTAAATTATTAATGATATTTAAGACACATACATGATAGAACAAAAAAATAAAAAAAAACAAGAGAAGGTACTCACAGTGTAAAGATTCAGTAGTTTAGGCCAGTACAAGTCAGGACATGTAATTATGGGGTAGAAGACATTGACTTGGCTTGAGATGGCTCAGGTAGATCATGATGTAATGTGGATGGTAAAGGTTTTTTTTTTTTTTTTAAATGTATAAATTTTAATAATGTTTGATTGCTGAATATTGCAAATTTACATATAATATTTTAGCAGCTTGAATTTTTGTTGACAAGAGCATACTGTTTCTGGATACTATGAGAAGTGTGAGCAGAGATTATACGCTAATTTTGATTAGCCATGTGCTTTTTAAGATATGCTTCCTGTGTTATAAGCTGATTAACTAAATATACTGTTTCATATAGACGTAACAATTTGGAGAAGAAGCTAGCAGATGCTGATGTGTCTGAAGAAGAGCACAACAATATTCTAAAACATTTGGAGAAAAAGGAAACAGAATACATGCGCCTTCAGAGGCATAAAATGGGAGTTGATGATTTTGAACTATTGACAATGATTGGAAAAGGTGCATTTGGTGAGGTATATTTCATTGTTTGTGTAGATTATATGAGACTAAACCATGCATATTAGATGTTCTTATTTTGCTTTTGTTGTCTTAGAAATTCATCAAACTCTCTTTTGCTCTGACAGAAATTTACTTTTTTAAGCATTTTATCTCATAACCACTGGCTGCAAAAAATGCAAGAATAGATTTCATTAGTAATTTAGTATGTTAGGAGTGAGCAATCAGAAAAGAGGAATGGAGCCTGGATTTCTTTGTAAGATTCTTTTGCCTTTTACTATATATTGGAGCCTTTTTCACAAATTGTAGCATAGACTGTTGTAATTTTGAATGAAAGCAGCTAATTTAGTACAAGATTAACTGCAGCATGTTATGCATGCACAATAAATGAATATGAAAGCAACATGTGTAAGAAGGTGGGATTTGTATGTTATCCTTGCACACATGTTAAATATCGGATGGCTTTGTCTAGTGCCATCTCCTAGTTATATGGATGTTAATTATTTATATGAGTATAGTTATAATAAGCATGATCTTGTTGGATCATTAATAATTTATAATAGTGATACTTTTATGAACATGAGCAGAAGGCTGACGTGTTGGCACTCGCACAGTCATGCATGTGTTGCCAACATGCCAAGGCAATGCACTCAAGTAAGACAAATGTGCCATACATGTTAGAGTATTTGGATTGATGACTGTGTTTTTATCCCTTGGCATTTTTTTGAAATATTTTCAGGTATAATGAATAGATTTTTATCTGCACTTTCGGTTAATTCACTTTATATCGTCCTATGGTGATGCCGTCATTTGTATCTTCCAAAAGGAATTCTACTGTGCTTCTTTGGATGTTCATACTTACCTCTGTGTGTGTGTGTGTGTGTGTGTCATGTTTGGATAAACTTACCCCTCTTTCTCTCTCTCTCTCTCTCTCTCTCATGTATGCATGCTTATGCTAATGTGATATTACAGGCACAGTTTGACCAAGTGGGCAAATGGCTAGATCCTTTATAATGACCATCTTTCCCCTTTTAGGGTGCTTCTTAGCCTCACCATTGTCCCTTTCTTTCCCTATTTACATGTCACCACAGCGCATCATGTGTTTCCCCAGGCATCAATATCCGAATAAATACATACGTTTAAATTCAATATAACAATTATGTACTGTGCTTACTAATATTGTTCATATCTTAATGCCATATGAATTATCTTCTGTAATAAAGATCAACTCCTTTTCCTATATCTGACTTAGGGATGGCAAAATTGATCCGATTCGATGGGTATGCACCCTACCCAAACCCGGTCAAACTAGACAAATAGGATTTGACCAGGTTTGGATTCGGATTTGGGTAAAATTCGAAAACAGTAGCACGGGCATTGGTAGGATATGGGTAGTGCTGTTTTCTATCCAAATCCGACCCCGACTGGAACCTATAGGTATGGGTAATATCCGAACCCATATCCGAATATATATGTTTATAAGTCTGTTTTGATTGATAATATGCATAAAATTATTTTGATTGTTTATATATTCTATGTTGAATTGTAATTCTATTTTCATGTTTGATTTTTATAAATCTGGACTTATAAATTATGTTCTATGTTGAATTGGTAATTATGTTTTGGTTGATAATATGCATAAAATTATTTTGGTTATTTATTCTTTTGGATATGGGATGGGTATTGGGAGGGTATAGGTTGGATATGGGGAAATGGATTACCGGTGGGTATCCCCGAACCCATTGGGTATGGGGATGGATATCTCTTTTCTTATCCGATCGGATATTGGGTAGAGTTTGGATATAGGGTATTAAGTTCGGCTTTGGGGATGGATAGTACAATATCCGATCCAAACTCTATCCGTTGCCATCCTTAATCTGACTGTTTGTGTATATTCTAATGTATGATGTACTGGAGGCTGTTAGATGAATGTACTGTTATGCAGTTTGTAAAGGCTGATCTCATTGGGTATAATTACATAACCATCACCAAAGAGTGATGCCCATTGCCCTGTATTTTCCAGGTTTTTTGGATGTTAAGGAAAGTAATTAATCTTATCGGCAGTAGTCTATGTACTTACAGGATAATGACTAGAATAAGAAACCAATTTGTACTGGTTTAGTTTCCCGAAAACCAACTTGTAATGGTTTAGTTTCCTGTATTTTCCATGTTAAAAGATTCTTTTCCTTGTATGAAGTTTGAGACGTGTGCTAAAATGAACCCTATGTTAATACTGCTGCATGCGCATGCTTAGGAGCCTGCATGAGCTTTCTGCTACAGTTCATGATTAACTGTTGTTGTATCTTTCATAATAAGGTGTCCATCTGGACTCTTTAAATTGTTCTCTTGATCTTACGCAAACTTTGTAGTGCAGGTCAGGGTCTGTAGTGAGAAGACAACTGGTAATGTATATGCAATGAAGAAGCTTAAGAAATCAGAGATGCTACGACGAGGCCAGGTATGGCATATTTTGAACATGATTTCTCAATATTCATCTTTAGAAACTCATTTAAAAAATTCTTCCAGGTTGAACATGTTAAAGCTGAAAGGAATCTTCTTGCGGAGGTTGATAGCAATTGCATAGTGAAACTTTATTGTTCCTTCCAAGATAATGAGTATCTATATCTTATTATGGAGTACCTACCTGGTGGGGACATGATGACATTGCTTATGCGGAAGGATATACTGACTGAGGATGAGGCTAGATTTTATATTGGTGAGGCAGTTCTTGCTATTGAATCTATCCACAAACATAACTACATTCACAGGTTTGTCTAAATTGTAGTGCACACACTTTGGAGCCTTTGCCTTTTAAAGATTTTTACTAGCAGTAACCTTTTCTTTTGTGTCTTTCAGGGATATCAAGCCTGATAATATGTTGCTGGACAAATATGGTCACCTGAAAGTGTCAGATTTTGGATTATGTAAACCTTTAGATTGCAGTAACTTTCCAGATTTACAGGAAAAGGAAATTACCTTAGGAAAGAGCGATAGTGATTCTTTACAAAGTCCTTCTTTACCAAAGCGCACACAACAGGAACAATTAGAACATTGGCAGAGGAATAGAAGGACATTGGTAAACTTCTTACAACCATGCAATTAGATTAATTGCTTGGCGATTAACTTCTCCAATCAAACAATCTGCAGTATAGGTGCCATGCTAAAGACTAGGTTGAGATTCCATGGCTTTTGTCATGCAAATCACAAATAAAATTTATCTAATTGTTTCCATGACTTGCAATTCTACTCTTTTTTCCCACATGGTGCATGCCATTTTAATGTATCTGCTTATCTAGAGATAGTTATTCAAAGTTTTAAGGTAAGGCTTGTTGATTACAGTTATCCAGGCATGCTTCTTTAATAGCTGGTTAAAGTTTGTTCGTTTTGATTGCAGACATGCTATCAACAGTATTATGAGCTCATGTATATGGTAGATGCTTACATACTTAAGTAAGAATGCCCATGCATATGCACATCGAATCGTAAATGCAGAATACGTGACAGAAAACATGTATTTCATTAATTTTTTATCAACTAATTGAAAGCATCATAGCATCAATCTATGCTTCATTTTACTCTAAGACTTGTACAAAGAAAATAATTGGCCCATATATTCTCATTTTTCAAAGTATTTGGATTATTGATGATTTAATTACAAATTTATTGTATGTTGATCTTTTAATTTCATAGAAATGTGAGATGCTGCTGAGAATAGAAAGAAGGGAGGTGGCTACTGTCCACCAGTCTTCTAAGTGTATGCCTTTGTTGTGCTCACAAGTTACCATCCGGAAATACATCAGCAAATGATTTAAAATTGAATTACTAAATCCAAGTTCTAAGTGACCAGAGATTTATTTTTACACCACGAATTTCAAACAGCACAGTGTGGCATTTAACTTATTACTGGATCAAGCCATTACCAATCACATTCACCGCAATTTATGAAACAGATTTAACAATATGAATATGGTATATTATCTGATCTTCATGAGTGCTCATTACAGATTTCTGGTTTTTGTTGATTAGCAGTGGCTTTGACCAACAAGCACTGCTAATCAACAAAACATAGAGGCCCTGACCAGTCACATGTGGCTAGCTAATTGTCCAGCAAAGAAGTCGGAAATAAAATTAAATTCGTAGCTTTTGCATCTTCAAACTTCTTTATTGGTTAATTTGGTATCAACTTTGTGTGCCAAAAATATCTTTTCCAGCTTATGGTCATTCACATCATGAATCAACACTCCATGTGGAAAGTATCTTTCCCAGATATGGGATAGATAGATAGAGCAGAAATCATGCTGCCAAATTGTTAAGTAGTAAAATTTGTGTACATATTGCTGTGTTTATTTTCAAACGTTCTTGCTAACCTTGCAATTTTGTGGTTTTGTGGGTGCCTACTATATGACTTTTCCTACATTATCTTGTTTCCCTGAAATTATTGCCACTGGAAACTGCAGGCATACTCTACTGTTGGTACACCTGATTATATTGCTCCAGAAGTTTTACTGAAGAAAGGTTATGGGATGGAATGTGATTGGTAGGACTTATTTTGGCATTTTCTATTCCTTCCAGAATATTTCATTGCTTGAAGCCTTTAAGATAGAAATTATGATGTTTTTGTATTATTATATAGGTGGTCACTTGGAGCCATCATGTATGAAATGCTTGTGGGTTATCCTCCATTTTATTCTGATGAGCCTTTGGCAACATGTAGGAAGGTAAATTTGAGTTTAGACTACTAGATATAAAATATTGATGCTCATATCTTCTGCTTTTGAAAAAAGATTCAATATCTGTTGCATTTAAGTATCTTGATAGTTGTTTTATATACCAAGTCACTGAAAAGTTTATTGCCTCCTATTCACTTTGTTGTGAGTGCTAATGGTTTCAAGCAAGAAATCATTTTTACCCATTGACTCCTCATGATTTTCATGAAAGACCTCTTGCATCAGTGGCTCAATATATTTCTGTGGAATTGCATGTTGGAAATAAAAATGTTGCAAGGTGGAAGATGTATATGACACTTGAAATGAACTGTCCTAAATCCTAATGTTTGAATCTTGAATCTTTAAATGGATATAGACTGGTTTGCTGTACCACCCTGTAGAGGGGCATACCGTACCGTACCGGTATATGCCGTATCTCCACGTGCTGACACTATTACACCAGACCAATCCACGTACCGACAGTGTGATAGGATTTTACTGGTATGGGATCCAGTATCGAGATGGCAAACCTTAAGTACTTTGGTGGTGCTCTCATGCATAGTTGCCCTACCTTGAAACCATCCATCATGTATATGTATATCATGTTCTAATCTATATTCTCTTATCTATGTCAGCTCTAGTAGCATTTTCTAGTTACTGAAATTACTTTTTTTTGTTGTGTGTTCTAACATATCCTTTATTAGTAGTGGCGTCACTATATGAGTCTATATTCTCTTATCTATGTCAGCTCTAGGAAGATTTTCTACTTACTGAAATTACCTTTTTTTGTTGTGTGTTCTAACATATCCTTTATTAGTAGTGGCATCACTATATCAAAAGTTTGTTTACAAAGTTCTTGCACATCAAAGATCATTTTACCTTTACAAGTCTTTGTTAACACAATCTCCTTCTTCTCCATAATAAATTTATTTGAGCTTCAATTTTTATTGATTCATACAGATAGTAAATTGGAGAACACACCTAAAATTTCCAGAAGAAGCAAAGCTATCTGCAGAAGCAAAAGATCTTATCAGTAAGCTCTTATGCAATGTTGATCAACGGCTTGGCACAAAAGGTGCAGGCGAAATAAAGGTTGTTGTGCATGCTTTCTTTGAGTTCTAGACTTGCTCAGAAGGGGTCTTTACCAAAGGGCTTTGTGTTTACCCTTATTTTTCTGGAATTTAGGCTCACTCTTGGTTTAAAGGCATTGAGTGGGACAGATTATACCAAATGGAGGCAGCATTTATACCTGAAGTTAAGGATGAGTTTGATACCCAAAACTTCGAAAAGTTTGAAGAGGTAGATCGTCTATCTAAACAGCTAATTTTTCTGATAGTCTTAAACAATCCAAATACAGTATACTGTATACATTTTCACCTTTGTGTGTTGCAGTCTGGGAACCACATTCAGACTTCATCAAAGTTAGGCCCTTGGAGAAAGGTGAATATTTACAGATGTTGTTTTTGTTATCTGCTTGCATTTTTTTGTTTCAGTCTTTGTTCAACTTATTTTTGGATCAGATATCTTATACATTCATTCATTCATTCACTCAATCAAGTCTTCATGATTCTGAAAATTATTCATGAAATATATAAATCACAAGTGCAATATGCATGCACAATTTTAAGGATGAAAAAATGGCTTAGGGATGATCATAGAGTATCTGATAAATGTAAAGTCCAAACTTAGAAAAAGATTTCTTGCAGAACTATGAAATATTATGCTTAGGGCTTCCCCCTCATGTCAGAGGTTTAGCAGATAAATATATAATATTGGATCCAACTGCAAAAATAGTTTATTTACACAGTTTGATGGTACCCAAAATGGATAGTATTAATGGTAGCTCTTCATTATCATATTGGGTGCTGAAACATAGCTTATGTGTTAAGCTTAATGATGCTGAACTTCATGTTTTGTTTACATTATTCATTTTGATATTTCAAGTAATGCTTATAATGACTTCTCTTTAATTCCTTCAGATGCTTTCTTCAAAAGATTTGAATTTTATGGGTTATACGTACAAAAATTTCGAAATTGTCAATGATCATGAAGTGCCTGGGATAGGTATGTGAGTTTTAATCTTTGGAACAGTATTTTGCTTTATGCATATCTTTACTATCCTGGCTTAAGAAGATATTTCACTTCACTTTGTTCCCCCTCATCGTGCAGCTTCTGTCGGGTTTTGCTCTGATATATTTTTGTTTTTGCTATTACTGATAAAATAGTTGCAAACCTGCTGTGCAAGGACTCTATGCTGACTGGAAGCCCTGGAAAGTTCACCTAATTGCAATGTTCCTACCATCAGATTTTGGGAGTAATAGTTTCTATAGAATTTTGCAGATTATAGTATTGATATATTACCTTTCCAGCATTTGGATAGTCCATGATCGGGAGTATAAGCACGACAAAATGAAGTATGTAACAAGAAAAAACATTATAGTGATCCAATGCCTACATGGCTCGGATTACAATGAAGCTGATTCTTGGGGCTTTTCCTTCCTGAATCTGGAATTTAGGGGGCAGTTCTCCTTTTTCCTACAGGAAAAAAGAAATACAAGAGTTAGCACAGAGGATTAAACATTACAGCATGTTCTTAGTGAATCAATGAGCCTAAAGGGCCTATTAACTGATGGTCTGGACTGCAGTAGGATTGCTGTCTGAAATGTGTTTGTTCATAGGTAGTTTGGAATCAAGGAAAAATGGAGAATAATTTAACTGCAGAATGAATAATAGCTTAAAATTGTGTTAAAGTCAAAGAAATTGGCTATGGAATCACTTGATGCTGCTAATTTGTGTGCTTTGTTTGGGAGAGGAACTATGGAATGTTCAAAGGGAAATCACTCTACTCTTATGGGAAAGTATACTTCTGCTCTGGAATGAAACAAGCAAAATATACATGAGAATAAATTATCTTAATTCTTTTCTCATGTATATGTTGCTTGTTTCATTCCAGAACAGAAGTACACTGCCCCATACAGCTTGAATGATTTGCCTTTGATGGCTCATTACTTATCTTCATTATTTAATTACTTAATCTCAAGAAAAGATTAACTTAGTTCATTCATTTGGATGCAATGCTTATTGTCGATGACTCGGCTAGCGGTAATTAATTTTATTGGACCTAACTTTACGGCCTCAGGCTCTGCTAGAAGCAACTTTTTATTCTCTTTCAAAAACAATATGCCCTTGCCAAACAGAGTCTACTTGTCTCTGAAAACTGACTGGTGGACAGGATAAGAATTTAAATACGAGAATAGGCTTCATTTAGAAAGGATGAACAGGGCAAGCATTTGAGTACCAAAATCAGGCTGATTTATTTGGGATATTCATTCACCCGGTTAACAATCGCTTCATGAAGGAAGAAAGAGAGAGAGGGACGGAGATAGAGAGAGAGAGAGAGAGAGAGCATATTCTTTAGTTGACATAGGTATTGAAAGATGGAACATAGGAAAAAGGCAGCAGTGAAGCATAAGAAACCATCAAGTGGATGATGATTTTACTTTGTCCCAATTCCCAAAGAATCAGTGTAGGCCCAGATCATGAAAATGCATCAATAAATGGAAACTAATGGTGGAAATGATCTCATTGTCATATTCTAATTAGCGCTTTAACAATTTGGGGATATTTTGAACATCATACTTTGAAGGTTGAGGATGTTCAAAGTAAAGGTTTACAATTAAGAGAGTTCATGATGGTTTTTCTTGTGTATCCATTTGTGATGGTATTTCTGTAATTATCAGGCTAATGATTAACTACCAGCTACCTATGATCATTAAAGGTTTTGCTGGCTGGAAGATAGAATCCTAGAGCCCCTGAAAAGATGAATTTAAGAAAATGTCTTTGATTCTGACCAGAACATGTTGTTTTCCTATCATTTTGAGGTTCCTGCTGGAATTTTAACCAGTCAAGAAGTTGTCAATTAGCGATGGCACTACATCTAGTAGGGCAGCTCAGCAGTGGTTTACTTCTTTAAGCTCCTATTTTATTTTTCTTTCTTTTATAGAAATGCACTGCATTGAATACAAACAAATAACAACACCACACTAGGCATGTGGCTTTCTACTTTGTTTAGTTTTTTTTTTTCCCCTTAAAATAAAACCCTTGAGAAATTATTCTTCTGTTCCTCATCAATTTAGTGGACAATTGATAGTTTTTTTGAGAAGCAGTATATGCTGTTGCAATTGAATTCATTTTTAAAGTGAGAGCAACATATGCGTGCTTGTCAGTATCTCTAACCAATAAATGTCACTCTCTCGCAGCTGAATTGAAGAAGAAGAGCAAAGCAAATAGGCCAACTATCAAGTCTCTCTTTGGTACCATCCACTTTTCCTTACATCTTATATATAATTTATCACCCTTGCTGGTGATTAAATCATCCATTCACATTCAAGGAAAACTAGCTCAAACTTTTTTGCTGCCATATATACTGAGCATAAGGTCTTCAAGCATGTATTAGTGGATCGGGATCACCTTCTCCAACTTTTTGCTGCCATGATTTTTTTCCTTTTGATTGCACAACGTGGTGAAGCAATTTATTTTTTAATATTTGGGATCTATTAATCCATTTTTCTTAGGAGCTTCTTATTTAGGGTCTCTTGGATTGTAAGGGAACGTTTGGGAACAAATGGGGAAAAAATATTTTGCTTGGACAAGGAAATTCTAGACCCTGCTTGGTACTACTTCCTTTTCTTGTTTTTCTCTTTTTAAAACAGAAAAATAGACTTTGAGGCTGAGAACATCTGGTGGGTTTGTTTCTCATAAATAATTTCTAAATTTTTGAATTTAATTTTTAAAAATAATTTTTTTCAACTTTCAGTATTGTATAAAACAGAAAAATAGGATATCAGATAGCCTCCAACTCTTCATTGTCACAACTGTCATCACAACCATGACCACCACCACCACCGACCCCTACTCTCACTGCCACTGCCACCACCACTTTCATCGAGATCAACATTGCCACAGCCACCACTACTCTCACCTACATCACCACTATAATGATAGCTGCCACCACCACCACTGCCACAAAAAAAATGTCCTGGTTAATGTCACCCCTGTTTCCACCATGGCTACCATCACCCTCCAGTCTTGCCATCAGCACGCTCGCTTTGGCTGCAACGTCCAGCTGCCACAACCATCAATCTTCTATGCTGCAGTTACCACAATAATCACGATGGTAATTGCTATCACTACCAGCCGCACCATCCACCGCCACCATCACCATTATCACTACTATCACCGCTTTTAGCAGTTTAGCACCTTCCATCCGCCATTGCCATCAAGATTGACACCACATTGCAGCTGCTGCCTCCTGCTGCTACTTGGCATGACCATCACCAATGGTGCCTTCGCCACCATGTTCCCTGCCATAGTTGTTGCCACCAATATGACCATGCCTCAGCACCATTATTGCTCCCACATCTCTGTTGTCACCACCACCAACAAGCATGCTTTGATTTTTACTAATTTTAAAATGAAAAACAAATCTGATTATAAAATGTATTATTGTTTTCAAAGTATTAGAAACAAAACAAAGAGTAACATAAGTAATAGATGAAAACAGAAGTTTGTAAATAATGCCAAGCACAACATTAGCTTTCTAGCTTCATTTGCTGAAAAACTGTTGGTTCCTTTGAGGAGAACCTGACCTCCATGCTTTGGGAAACTTGAACTTTTGATTTCTGGTTTGACTATTTGGAAAACAACTATTATATTTTTAAGAACATATGAAAAGCATTTTTTCTAAATCCTATATTTTTCTTCAAATTAAACATGTAGAAAAATATTTTGACAAAAATGGTCTCCATCTCTCTATTTTGGCAACCAGCACCAAGTTGACAAAACACACATCTTCGTAGCTACACTTTCCTGCCTAGCTGTAGTTAATTTGATCTATTAAATTTTAAGTCCCATAAAAGAAGGAATTATTGAGGAGGTAGAAATGCATTCTGAGATAAAATGATTCTGGATTGTGAATGGAGTCTTGCACTCAGGCCATGAGTAATATCTATGAAGATGTCTTTGATTTACTACTAGCAATCATGGCAGTAATGGACCTATGCCATTGCTTTGCATGAGTTATTATCTGGGAGAATTCTAAGATCATTTTGGTGACTGGGTATTGATGCAAAGTAGATTAGTTTCGATGCTCACAAGGATTCAATTTTCAGATTACTGTGGGAGTTTTTTTAAGAGCAGTTCCAGAAGTCTTGTTTACTACCACCTGTTTCACTGACCTATCATTCCCAAAATTGTCTCAGAATCTTCAGAGACAGAGGATCAACCCTGAGGAACGTGTTCAAGAGAGCTTCCTCAGTCTTTTACCTTCTAAACTTCAAAGAGCCAGAACTCATCGTCTCCACAAGTCTTGTTGATCTCTATGGCACCATCTGACTCTAAGGACTTAAAGAATTATCATCAAAAGCCATGCATGCATCTCATAAATGCGCTTCTCGTCTGAGGCTTGCTTTAGGCATCTGTTTACACAAGAGACCAAGCTTTATCGCACGAAATGAAATGACCATGGAAGTAAAGAAATTAAAGATGAAGGTTGAGTTATGCTTCGTCCATGAGGCATATGTTCCTGTAATGGATCAGGATGTTGTAAAATTTGTTCTTGTGAGTAAATATCGGTTTGTCTTTTTACATGGCACAATCAATTTTACTGTATTCTTTGTCGATCTGTAATTTATGTGTGTAATGTCCTACGTACTTGTCTCGTTATATGTGGAAATTGGAATAGATTTTTATCAGCAAACCCAGTTGGAGCTGTCACTCTATTTGGTTATTTTGACTAAATTGTCACAAGTGTTATATCTTGATCACCAAAAGCAAAAATTTGAGATGGTTTAGGTCAACTTTTCAGATTTAATCAACATTGGCGGTTTGACCAAGAATATTTTGTTTTGGACTTATGCCAGGGTCTAGTAATATATCCACATTCTGTTCAAAGACAACTCCAGTATTGGAAAGAACAAATTTATCCTTCTTGGCCCGAGCTCCAACCAACCTTCTTAAAGCTATATGAATTTCAGATATCAGAAATATTAGACCTCATTTTTCGCATGGATTGAAATTTCATTCAAAACCAATGGCATTTTTGAGGCCAGATGGCCCTCTCACATCAGGCATCTGTAAATGGGGACTAATGTGGTTTAATTTGTGATTGTTACTAGTGAGGTCTAATCTTCATTTTTTCCCCTACCCTCTAGAATATCATGTATAGCAGAAAAATAATTAAAGCGCGTATCCAGGAGTTCCATCTGCGCTTTTGAATCATCAAATTTCTCTTTAGCATTCTAACATGTGCTCTGCTTTATATATATATATATATATACGTGCGCGTGTCTATAAAAGGTAGATTAGGAGTTTCCATTGAAAGATGGAATCCAACATCAATAATCGAAGCTATGGGATATGATTTATTCATTTAAACTTTTTATGCATTAAAAATCGTATAATTTGGAAGTGATGTGGTCAGAAATTCAAAAGTTTAAATAATACAAAACAATAAAATTTGATTTATTGATTAGGGTCTCCAAACAAGCAATTTAGAGGTAGTAAATTGTTGGAAATTGGAATCAGCGATATTGGATCCCAAACCTCCAGTCCCAACCGGATTTGAGAGAAAATCTACTCCACTGGATCCCAATCCGCTAAGCTGCTTCGCCCATGGCCTCTTCCAGCAATCCATTTATCTTCGTCCCGATGCGAGCCTCCGGGACTCCTCCGGACCGAAACGCCCTCCCTTCCGTTCTCATGTCCTGCTCGGAGAGACTCCAAGTTCGGGGATTTGATTCATGGTTTCGTGTGCAAGTTGGTCGATTCAAATAATGGCCTGGTTTCATCCATCATGATGTCCAGCCGAGATTTTGATGACAGTAATTTTTAGAAAGTTGGAATCTTTTGGTGATTCTTTTTATTTGGAACGCAGAATTGCGTAGAATGACGCAAATTTGATTCTTTTTAGACAAGGCGAGGAACATGTTCGATGAAATGTCTGAACGAGATGTCGTATCGTGGAACCTTTCAATTGCAAGCTGTGCCAAGAATGGAACCTATAAGGATTCTGTTGAGATGGTCAGGGAGATGGGTGTAGCTGGTTTGAAGCCTAATTCTTTCACTTTATCCAGCGTGCTTCCTATCTTCGCTGAATCCTTGGGTGCGTTCAAGGGGATGGACCATAGACACATGTTTCATTGAGATGTATTCATTGGGAGCAGCTTGGTTTGTATGCATGTAAAGTACACTAGAATGGAGTATTCACATCGAGTATTTGATCTTCTACGACAACCCGATGCCTTCTCGTGGAGTCTATAATTGCCGGATCCATGCAGAATGGCTTGTTTGATGTGGGGCTTAGATTGTTTATGCCAGTCTCATTTTTGAGCAAGGAAGTTAGGGAGGCATACAAGCTCGTTTCCACCATGCACACAAAACCAACTGCTAGCATCTGGTCCATGTTATTGGGTGCTTGTAGCATCCATAAAAATGATAAATTAGAGGATAAGTAGCTGCAAAAAAAAAAAAAAAAAAAAAAAGAGCTGGAACTCATGATTTTGGGATCTCATGTTCTCATGACGTTTATTTAATCAGCTGTTGGTACGTGGAAAGAAGCAGCCAAGTTGAGGATGGATATGAAGGATAAAGGGATGAGGAAGCAACCAGCTTGTAGCAGGGTTGAAATAAAGAACAAGCTACATGCATTTGTGCCACATGATAAATCCCATCCATTTTATGGTAAGATAAGTGATGGAGTATGTGCTCCATGGCTTTTAAAAAAGAGAGCAGAAAAGTGCAGAAGAGATATTAATTATGTTGTCATAGTGAGAGGCCTGCAACACTAGGCATCGTAAGTGCTCCTCTAGGAACTACCCTCTGAGTGACAAAGAACTTTAATGTGTGGACTGCCACGCTGCTTCAGAGTCTGGGAAGATTGTTGGGAGAGGGATGGTTGTGAGGGAATGTGAACCACTTCTATCAGTCCGAGGATGGGATGTGTTCATCTGGGGATTATTGGTAAGATTCAAGGGGAAAAAGATGCTCCAAATTTAACCTGACGTTGCATCCAAGCATCAAGTTGGTATTGGTGTATGAGGATATTGACTGGAAAGTACGTAAGACGACTGGTTTCAATTGCCAGAGTTTTATCTGTTCAAAATGCTTAAATATATTCTCAAGAATGAGCAAAAGATGGCATCTTTCTTGTGCCAAACCTCAGCTAAGATAATCAATGTTTTTCAGAATACTTGTACAGCTACCTATTCAGTCTAGATTCATGGATAATCATTATCACATAAGAATACTGATCATCGACAAATGATTGATGCAGTAGTTTATGTGCATTCTGAATTTCTTTAATGCAGTAGTTTATGTGCTTTCATATGTTGATTTCCATCTCTGCCTCCTCTGCTAATAATTACTTACTATTTGTATGTGACCTTGCTTGGTGATGTCAAAGGATTCAGAATCAATATATGATTGGCCGTAAAACCCATCTGTTTTTGTTGTCTATGTCTTCTTGATTATTTTTGACAACATATTTGCTTGACGTCATTGCTTTTTTGTTCATTTATTAGATTTTGCTTTTAACTTTTCACACTTGGAGCATATTTAGAAGGAAATGCCATACACGAGGAGAAGAGAGAGAGAGATGCATTACAGATATATATGGCTATATATGATGGATCTCATCTACCAATGCATGAAAGCAGATGCAAAAAAGATTAGGTATTTAATTGTGCATGTTTAGACTAGCATCAGCTTGGCTTTTTATCAGTGACCATTCTTTTGTGACACCAGCTGACTGCAAACAGTTGAGCTGAGCTTACACAGACTGTATATCTATGCCCATCAGATTTGTTGAACAATAGCTGTTGAATCCTGTACCATTTTTTTGGTTATACTCAATGACTTCTGACCATAAACATATATCTGAATCCGACCAATAAGATGAATGCCTTCCCTTTCTGCATGCACAAGCATTTAGGACTTTCTATTTTGTTATAACTACAGTATCAGAGATAAAAGAATGTCTGATGAAAAAGAACAGGACAGAAGACTGTTCTTTCCCTTTGAATTTTTTGGCCTTGGATCTAATGATGTCTGTTTAATGTGCGCAGAAGACCCTGTCAAGTTTATCCCATATTTGCATTTCACTGATACACATTGCAAGTTTCTTTCTTCACTATCACTCTTATCTCAGTTCATGCATGGTTCTTTATCACTAGTCCAATTAGACTGCTTACATTTTTTAAGCTGTTTGTTTTCAATTGGTCAGTGTTTGGTAGAGCCAATTTCCCATAATTACATTCTCTAAGCACATGGCTATCAGCATGAATAATTGAGTGGGTGCTTGTGGTTTAGTTTTGACTTCATCAACCCTTGTTTAATAGTTTTGTGATGGATGGGCCAAACATGACATATTGTTGCATGGCTACAAACATGTCCATGGACACCTGCTCAATAATATATGCGCCTGTGCGACAAACATGGGCCGTACCATGAGGAAAAGGAATCTTGTATTATGTTAGATGCTCCAAAATAATATATTAAGAATGACAACAATTTAGTGATAAGATAAATCATTCACAAATGGTTAGCAAATTAATTATAATCTTGGTTGATATCAATTTAGGCTCATTCTATTATTTGGTTTTGCCTACATCCAGGCTGTGGTCATGTAAAATTTTGTTGGGATCTTGATTATCTAGCTTTTTTGCAGTATTTGATTCACCATTAGGTGTTCATCTTTTTTTTTTTTTTTTTTTTGATTTAGCGTTTGCCGGATGATTGAAATTTTTGCTTAAATTAAGAAAAAGTATTTTTAAGATAAATAATTTAGCATCATAATTTATTTTTTATTTTCAAGCATGAGATAAATTATCTTAGATGAATAATATAGAAATATTTTTAATTAGAGGAAACAAGAAAAAAGATTTATCACACAATAAACTTTTGGAAAAGATCCTCCCATTAATACTTTTTTTTGTTTTGGTATCCTCATATTAAGATTTCTAGTTTGTCATTTTTCTATATAACATCAAATCATATAGCTGAATTTTTTTTTTTTTCAAATCAGGGCAGGTGAAAACTTCTTGTAACAGCACAAGAATTGATTTGGCTTCCTGTAACACCGGAACGTATTCTTTTCGAGTAAATTATTTCAAGCGAATTTTAGTGAAAATTAGGTGATTTGGACTACCATGTTATCAACGTGCAACCGATACCTTTCTCGCATCACGGCAGCTCTATATCGAGCGTATATTAAGCAAAGGGGCAGGCAGAAATATCATAAACAAAAATATTAAACAAAACAAATAAAAGAACAAAATATAAAATAAAGCCCCACCCGCCGTTTTTCCCTTTTCGGGCATTATCACATCCTTTTCCTCTTAATCCTCCTTTTCCGCCTCCGTCTCCTCCCTTCTCCTCTCCTCTCTCTCGTTTCTGGCTAACCGTTCGTAGAATTTGGGACCCCCCCGTCCCCCGCAATCTCCCTAAAATCCTTGTTTTTCTTGATTCGGTGCTGCATTCGATCTTTCTTTTTGATTGGAGAAGTCGATTTCCCCTCTTTTCCCTTCAATCCGATCTCAGGGTGCGACGCCGCTCCGCGTCTCGAGGATTGGTGTTGGATTTCGCGGGCCCGGGATTGGGTGGGGCGCGGGTGGGGTGGGGTTGGGGGGGGGGGGGGGGGCGGCGGGGGCGGTGCGGGTGGAATCGATTGCGGCGGTGGCATGCGCTTCGATTCCGCGGTAATGTGGATCGATTCCTAGGGACCGGCGGCTTCCGCGGTGGGGATGCTTAGGGTACCGATTTGGATATGGGATTCTGGAATCTGGCGGTGTGGGAATCGGAATGCGGAGCGTCTGGTGATTGGGGTGGAGGCATAGGGTTTCGCTTTGGTGGTAATGTAGGCCCCTAACATCTGGGAAATGCAAGGAGAGAAGTCACGTTGGTGGTGATTCCGGCTTGGGGTGGTCGTAAATCTTTGAGGATTGGATGAGCATGCATCTGATGCTTCTATTTTTGGTTCCAGTGGAAGGTTAAGAGTTCTTGAAGGGGTCTCTGGTGGGTTGTAGACGGAAAGGTTTCTTTTTTCTTTTAAATTCTTCTGAAGTATTCGAGGATTCTTTGTATAGAAGGAGCAGCTTTTTCGTGGTGTTGGATCAGTAGTTTGTCTGTTTTCTTGTTTGGATCTCGTCTTTTATTTTATAAATTATCATGGACCATGTTATTGGGGGGAAGTTTAAGCTCGGGAGGAAGATCGGGAGTGGCTCATTTGGCGAGCTCTATCTAGGTACTTTTAATTGCTTATCCTTTCTTGTCTTGATTTGCTTTGATGCTGTCTGTGTTTTATGTTTTAGTTTGGCTAGAGAGTTTAATATTTGTGTTGGGTTGATCTGGCATAGGTGTTAATATACAGAGTGGAGAGGAAGTGGCCATCAAATTGGTATGTGCTGAAAGTCTTCTTCCACATCTGAAGTCATCCAAAGTTTAGATGTATTTTTATTTTTTTTTTCTTTTTGTTTGTCCATTAATTTCTCTGAACTTTTCTGTAACTTATCATATGTTCAAGAATATGATATATCATATATTCAAGAATATGACAACATGTAATTGAATGACTAAATTTCTTTGTAAACTGCTACATATTTTTTTCCAAGATCAGATGGTGATGTTGTTACTAAAATGAACCATTCTGTTGGTTTTGGCGAAAGGTCTTTCATCGTAGAATTCAAGCAACTTGGCAGGTGCTGGGGGGTGGGGGGGGTGGTGTGGCAACTATGATAACTTTGCCAACATCTATTTTTCATCTTTCATATTGTACTGCATTATCAGAATTACTCCCATATATCCTCTTAAAAGTAATTGACCTGGTATTCAGCTATAAGGCTCTGACTGTATTTTTCAGAAGAAAGTTCTTATCTCTGCTTAGCTATGTGGCTTGATTTGTGATCTAATAATTCTTCCCTTCTCCTTTCCAGTCTTTAGAGTAAAACCTGTGGATTCCCTCCAGAACATGAGCTTATAATTAAGTCTTGTTCTTTAAGTAGAATGAAAAGTTGAGAAGGTATCTGTGGTCTGGTTCATGGACAATGGTCTTTGCAATTTTGAATTTGCAGGAAGAACCTGAGATTACATGTAATAGAAGTGATCTATGCAAATGGATTTTTGGTAAATTTTTATATATGGGTTCCTGACATTGTTATAGGATTCATATACTGTAGCATCATGTGGATTACAATGAAACTGGATAGGAGAACACAAGATGATTGCCAAACCTTATTTATGTCTCTGTGTCAAATGTGTTCAAAATTCTGCCTATAAAATATTTGATACTCACATGTTATATCTTCCATGCCAAGAATTTCTAATTTCCATTTGTATACTAAAATTATCAGGAATCTGTGAAGACAAAACATCCCCAGCTTCATTATGAGTCTAAATTGTATATGCTTCTTCAGGGTGGAAGTAAGTTAGTAGTCTCTAGATGTGCATTTCATCTGTTTATGTGGTCAGTCTTGGTAATTTCTTTGTTTTATGCTATTTAAATGAAGCTGGAATTCCCCACTTGAAGTGGTTTGGTGTGGAGGGAGATTACAATGTCATGGTCATCGATCTTCTTGGACCAAGCTTGGAAGATCTGTTTAATTACTGCAACCGGAAGTTATCATTGAAAACAGTACTTATGCTTGCTGATCAATTAGTGAGTACATGATTTTCTCACTGTTCACCACTTTACATTCTTAAGGAAGATGACTATTTATAAAAAAACAGAGAGAAGAATTTTTACCTTTGGCTACTGATTGAAAATTCTTGCTTAGAAACAACATTTACTTTGTTATTTTGAGTGCTTTAGTTATGTTCTCTATCTATGTTAACGAACAGCTTAACCGAGTTGAGTATATGCACTCAAGGGGCTTTCTTCATCGTGATATTAAGCCAGATAATTTCCTGATGGGTTTAGGTCGCAAAGCAAATCAGGTTTGCAACTACATCATTCCTACAATTTATACCAATTTGATGTGAAAAAGGTTGACTTCCATAAGATTAGTTTCTATTTAAAGAAAAAATCGTTGATGCATTTTTTTAAAAAAAAAAAAAAAAAACTCTTTTGCATTGGTTTATCCTTGAAATGTTCAGGAGATTTGTAGCCAAGAAAAATGTTCATAGATTATGTATTTAAGTAGCATAGCTGCATAGGTATTTTCTATACTAGACTTTATCATCAAATGGAATTTTAGCAGTTCAGTGTTTCAAGCCATTCATTGTGGTTTATGTGAAACATTTGTTGTCTTGACTTCTGGTTACCTTCAGAGTTGAACAATATTTCCATTGTGTTAATTTAAAAGGCTGGCTTGTAGATTTTGTTTATTAGATGTTCTCTGAGCATGTCAATGGTGTTATTGAGTAGTATTCACATGTTGTGATATATATGCTTTATTGGTTTCAGGATAGGAGTTAAATGGATAACAAAATGAATGCTGTCTTTTTTCTTGATGTCCTCATTTCTTATCATATATAGCTACTAGATGCTGGTTCTTGTTTGAATTACATAACAGAGATGGTGATCTATTTCCTTAAATTTTTGTTTTTGCTGGGACATTGTGTTTGATATCCTTGACTGCTTGGAATTGTGTGCTATCCTCCAAAAGAAAAGATAGCTTGGAACTGTGTGCCGCATGGTCACATCAGCCTGATGTTGTTTATGCATATTCAAGAGGCATTTGCTGTTAGCATATGATATTATTTGCAGTAAATTCGTTGTATTCCAAATAGTAGAATTAATATTCACCGATAGCTAAAAAGAATGAGTTTATATTTATATAATATGGACTGAACATATATTATCAACAACAGTGGCATTAGAGTACTTAATTATAGTACTCTTGGCATATCATAGTATTTTCCAATCACAAATTATCACCAATGTGCAATTAAAAATGAGCTTTCACATGGTGAAGAGCTTACCATGTTGCCCATTCATGGTTTAGGGTTACAAAACAAGATGATAAAATTGTATCTACCTTGAAGAAAGAGACTTGGAATTTGTCACACAAAGTGATATTTCATTTATATTTGTTGGCAATTTTTCGGTTTTATTCAAACCATGGGTGCTAGTACCGATACTGGCACTATATTATGCATTATTCGCTCAAAAAAAATATATTCACTCATATACTTATTTACAAAAAAAGTTAAAAAGAAATGGTGTTGCAATATAGTACTGGGAGACCAGACCGTCTAGGAGTTGGGACCATGGCATCTAGTAATCTCTTGGTGCCATCAAGACACAGACAAAACCTAAAGAAGGCTCAACATCGATATTTTAAACCTTGCGGAAATGTTTTCCAAAGTTAAGAGCCAAGAACCTAATTGTCACCTAATATCAATCATGGGAACCCTCCTGTAGTTTCTAATGTTACAAAAGGAAACAATCTTGGGTTGCTTGAAAGGCATGTTTTCAGAAAGGAATAACTGAAAAGGTATGATTGGTTCGATTTATGTATTACATGGATCCCATTAAACTCAATATTTCGAAAATGTATTATTTACATCTCAGTCAGATCTGTGCAGATGGTTTCCTCTATTGGGAACTAATGTATACTGTTTGGCAAGATGCTTTCCTTGCATGTCGTGTTGGACATCAATTACAAACGATGCTGTGAATGTTTTGAATTAGAAAATTTCGTAACATAAAGATTCTGTCACAGGTTGAGGTAGATACCCCTCTTTGTATTATTGTGGTTTTGTCTTTCACACCTATAATGGCCAGGCCATGTGCTTCCTGGAATTTAAATGTTTAACAGGGAAAAACCATATAAGCTAATCCTCTACCATGTAATGTGATTACTTAATTGCCCGAGCATCCTATGATGGGAGCAATTAATGCCAGGTTGGTCTGTGTCAGTTACTAATGGCAGCCACATCCTTATCACTGTAACCTTGCCAGGTATATTATAATCCCATAGGAACTCCAGTTAACCTAGTCTGATAGCTGCTTGATCTGTTGTTTGCGGAAAATGTTGATTACAGGAAAGACAGTGCTCTTGAAACTTGAGCATATAACAGAACCATCAGAGAATACCAGCATTTGCTTGTTTTAATGTTGTTGTTCATGATGGACCGGTAGAAGTGGATAATGAAAGTCAAAAATGTTAAGACAGAAAGGCATAAGATTATGCTGGTTCCCCATTGTTGCCTTGACATGTTCAGCTTTTCTTTAACTGTATTTTTATTCAGGGAATTTCTTTAACTGCCTGTTATGTATTCAGATTATGTATTGAGAGTATAAAGTTTTGCATGTGCATCTTAATTCCATGTTACAATTGCTTGTGCTGCTGGATCCATGAAACTTCATTTGTTATATTCAAATCCAAAATGTAGAACTATCACTTTTTGCTATTTTGATGCTCTGTCTTTATGTCAGGTTTATATTATTGATTATGGTCTTGCAAAAAAATATAGAGACCTTCAAACTCATAAGCACATACCTTACAGGTGAACAGTGACTTCTCGTATCACTTTCAGATTAAATAGTGCCTTTTCCTGCATATAATATTTAAGTCCAGTTGTTATTTGTTAATTTTTGCTTAGTGTTATATTTATTTGTGAGCTCAACTTGAAATGATTTTGTCATTCAACTCGTAGTTTAATTTAAGAAGGTCACGTTTGATACTATGGAATAAGAAAAAGTGCTGCTTATATGTTGCTACATACTTGGAAAATCACAAGATGACATGTTGGAGAAGGAGATCTAAAATATAGTGTCTTCTTTCATACACTATTTGTAGCCTTTGAATGGAGGTACCTAGCTACTTAAGTTCTCACTCAGCTAACTTCTGTGAAGTTTAGATATCTAGCAAGCCTCCTCTAGTAGTTAGATTATATGTTGGAGATGAATTGATTAAGCTGCATGGTCATTACAGAGGCATATTCCTTCACCCGATAAAACATTTAAATCCTCCAAGAACAAGTGACCACTTCGTTAGAGTTGGTCAAACGTAGATTGCTGGTTTCAGCTAATAATCTGTTGATTGACATGGTGGTGGGTCATTTCCTAGATTGGTTTTACTGGCTCATCAAGCCTAATTTTTTGCTTGTTCCTAGATAGTAGACTTGCCAACTAATCCCCTAATTCAACCCGCTTTGAAGTGATGTGATATGGTTCGAAGCTGCCGTCTTTCTTGTTCCTTGATAGTAGAGTATTTCAATTCAGCCCTTCATTCAACCTGCTTCACAAAGTGAACCAATTGGTTTAGTCAATATATTGTATGTGAATCAGCAAGTTGGTGTACAATTTGTTCCTAGATAAGTAGCCCATATTCCCTACTTTTCACTTATTATACTCTGTTCACCTGGCTAACCACTAACATATGTTTATCAGCACTGTTCTTGCATTCTGTTCATCATTGTACATTTCCTTGTATTGTATGTGTTCACCATCACTATAGCAAGTTATCTCAATGAGGAGAAATTGAATGGCAGAGGTGTTGAAGAGGGATTTATAAAGATGTGTGGACATTTTAGTGGCAAACATACGTTCACTTTATGTGAACAATTAAACCTAAAGTTGGATGGTGAGTCATCAATAATCATGTATCATCTTAACTAATCAATTTATCTCTGAAATTTCCTGATATTGGCACAGCCCTGTCAAGATGGTGCTTCAGGTTATCAGATTTTCCCAGAAAATAATTTAGACAAAGTCACCTTGCATTTCGTTTGCTTTTCTCCATCACTGGGAAAATCATTTGCTATGGATTATTACTTCTTGGAAGTTTATATCGTATTTTCTTGGATCTTTATATCCAAATATTCTCTATTTTGCATCTAGATGCTTTTAGTCACTGAAACAATTAAATAGAATTGTTAGGTCATATGTATAGAGCAGTAGAACCATCTGCTTCAAAGTCTTTAAATTCCCAAGTCCTTCCCATTATATATGGAATGTATAGATTGCTCACATTTTGTCTATACTGGTATTTTATGACTGCAGCTTTGTTGGATTGGGTGGGTTCAACTGTTCAAGTCCAGCCCATACCCGTCCCAAGCAAGAAAATACCCAGAACAAACCCAACCTGAAAGCAAAATTAAAACTAAAACTGAACTCTCATTGAACTCTAAATTTCGGAACCCAAACACAATTTATGTTGGTTAAGTTCAGGTCAGATCAGATTAGTCCAAAAAGGGCCCATGGTGATAAAATATGGGTAAAGTTTGGGTCAAGTCTGGTTGGAGCCCTTCAAATCATGGTTTTCAGAACCGTTCCAAACCGAACGGTTCGAGGCGTGCCGAACCGGATCGGCGGAGAATCGGGACAGGTCCTGCCGGATTTTCGAAAATGGTCCGAACCGATCAGTTTGGTACAGTTCAGTCCGGTTCGGCCCGGTTTGCCTTTTTTTTTCTGTTGGTTGTAGAACTTTTTTTTTAATTTTTTTTATTATTGGTACGGTACGTTACCGTACAGTACGATATTGTACCATACCGACCGACAACTAGCATGGGGTCCGGTATCAGTATTTAAAACCTTGCTTCAAATAGGTGTTAACCATCAGTGTCTGGGTCTGTTAGGTTGGGACCGTGGTAAGAAATTCTGACCTTTCAACTTGAAGTTAACTGACCTGGCTTACAGTGACTTAGGCCCCTTTTGGCTTGTGAATAAACTGGAATGAGCCTAAATAAACCCCACTTATTTGGCTTTATTTTTGCTAAGCAACAATTTTGGCATCAGAATAAACTCAATAAAGCATGTTAAAGGAAGGTGTACTTTTGGGGTTTTAGAAAAGCTGAAAGGCACCTTTTAGATACTTACTCCACTTTAAGTCAGATGAAGCTATTCGATCAAAATGGTTGAATAGTTTTATCCAGACTTGATCCTCCTATTCCTCTATTTTGATCCCAACTTATTCATTCCATTCAAATAACCTGAATAAAGCTATGCAACAAGGGTCAGTCAACCGCATTGCGATCTTGATTAGGAGTAAATTACTTGGCAAAATTTAATGCAATTATTTTTAAAGAATCCCCTGATACCATTCTTATGTTAATACAAGCCTCTTTCTTGCTCAAAATATATTAGGAGCAAGGTTTTGAATGCAAGTGGGATGACATGGCATCCCATTGCCCCGAGTGTTTGACTGGGGCATTGCCCAAGTGCCAGGATGGAATAAGAAAACGATTGGGATGTGATGGGACATCTACAGTCCAGGTTCCAATATGCAGGGCATCCCATTCCACTGGAAACCTGGATGACCCCATCCCATGGGATTTGAATCCTTGCTCTAGAGTGATGCAATACAGAAAAGGAAAATGATAAGAAAGTTCAGAACTTTACAGCAAACCCCTTTTCTAACTAATTACTTGATGCCTGAATTTTTTGTTGCCTAAATTCAGTAAATTGATGGACCTCTGCATTTTCTTCTAACATGGACCTCGGCCTCTAAGAGCACTGGTGGGAGCCTACCAACTGACAACAGTAACTAGAGCCAGGTCTCCTCTTTGGTTTGGTTCAAGGCAAAACTGCAAAGCAGCAAAATGTATGAGTCCTCTATCACTCACATGCATATATGTGTGTGTATGCATATGTATATGTATGTATATACAATGCACATATGTTTACACAGAAGGAAGGGGGGGTGATGGACTTGGCTACGCTTGAGAGTAGCCAAGTGCGGACTTGGTCACCTCTCCCATCATTTGATCTGCTCACATCCTGAAGCCAGCAAACCGCTATTAGTAGCGGCCAGGTCTGTTGCATCTAAAGAAAAGGAGAAGCATTACTTAATGGGATGGGATGCACCACCCACGCCCTCGCCCATCCCGCGGATGCACCCTGCCAATGGCCATCCCCCATCGTAGTTCCAACTATCTCTCGCCTTCCATTGGTTTTCTTCTCCATCATCTCTTCCTTGATTTTTTTTTCCTACGACTTCGCCTACTACGAGACCCAGGATCTAATACTCGGATGCACAAAGACAAGGCCTAGGGTCGTGCTTCATTATCCCTCTTCCCCTCTCCATTGTCTTTGTTGTTCTTTCTCTAACCCCCTTCTTCCCTTGTTATGAGGCCTAGGATCTTCGGCTCCCATGCGCAAAGGCAATGCCTAGAGCCAACACCCAGAGGTGATGCTTCATTCTTCTTCCCATCTCCACCATCCCCTTTGGTTTTTTTTCTCTCCAACCTCCTTCCCTTGCCGCGAGGCCCAGGATCCGCTGCGTGGAGGCGACACCTAGAACTAACGCTAGATTGGTCTTTATAAACTTTGGTAAATTGAGGATATGACATGATTGGTATGCAAGGAATGGTCTTTACAGTGTTATTGCTAAATTATGCTATGGCATGATTGTTCCTAAGGATGGTGGATTGAGGATATATGTGAGTTGGATGTTGATCTTTACAAGCGAGTGATGATTGTCTATGATTTCACTTTGGTTCTTTCCTTATCAATTGATGTGAATCATAATTTATAATATATATTGGATGATGTTTAATTTAGATGGTTTGCTTTTTTGCACCTCGTATTTGTTTTGATTTTGTTTTGGATAATTTTGGAAAGAGAATTTAGTCTTTCACAATCAGGATTAAGGACTTGTATCTTTTAAGTAACTCTAATTGTCTAGTAGTTTATCATGCAAAATGGAAACAATCTGCCATATTGCTTGATAGTGAGCCTACCATACCATGCTGGTAGCAAATGGATACGGTGTCTTGTACCGTACTGACACTTGGTACGCTGTCTTGTACCATACTGAACCGTGTATCGACATTGTAATAGAATGGTATCAGTACGGGGTTTAGTTTCAAGATGGCAAACCTTGGAAACAATTTTTTTTCTTTTTTTTATAATAAATAAGTGAAACAATTTTCTTACATTGCCAAAAAGATGTATGTTGAACAATATCAAAGTTTTGATCTTAAATTTGGTAAAGAGGAATCCTGCCATGAGACAACCCTAACCTGATCGAGTGTGACCAGTATCTTTTTATTTGTAGGACATTTGTGTTTGTTCACACAAACTAAGCATTTATTATCTGGGGTTAAGTGTTTCCATGAATGGGTTAGTGTTTATTTCCGTAGCATTAGTGTTTACCATTGCCGGGAAGGCAGGAAAGTAGAGAGCAATACTGCAAGTTTCAGTTCATCTCTTACACAATTAATCCTTCTTTATTGTTGTTTACTACAGGCAACCCTCACCTCATGGAGTGTGGCCAGAACTTCTTTTGTTTATTTTTGAGACTTTTGTGTAGACTAGGTGTTTATCATTTGAGATTAAGTGTTGATCATGGACATGTTTGTGCTTATTACTGCAGTGTTTATGTTTAACATCGTGGGAAAGGCAGGAAGGTGGGGAACAATCTTGTAGTTTTCTATTTATCGCTTTTATTTTGTGTTTACTCGTAGTTGGTTAGTGTTTATTTGTAAATACTTGATATTTTTTTTCTCCATACTTACTATTCATCCTTCTCCGTTCTTGTTTGCTTCAAGGCAGTCCTCACATGATCCAGTACAACCAGAACTTTTGATGTTTATTTCTATGATATTTGTGTTTATTCCTACAGACTAGGTGTTGACCATTTGGGCTTTTTGTAATGGACATGCTAGTGTTTGTTCCTGCAACATTAGTGTTTCCCATCGTGGGAAAGGCAGAGAGCAAAAATTAATTTTTTTGTTTATGAGTTACGCTATTATACAAGATGAAATGCATCCAATTTCGTTGGATCTTGTCTAAATTGGCAATTGGCACTCTGTAATTCTAAATTTTATGTTTTTGGGTCTTGCATAGTAATTGATACATTGTAATTTTGTTGAATCATGTCTTGGATGGTCAATGCTTAATGTTTCTTCTTAAGTTGTGAATTCATTTGTGGTCTTCTTGAGTGTCACTCCTAGGTAAGCACTTAAGATGCAGTCGTGCAATGGAAAAGGATTGAGAGAAAATTTAAAGAGAATAAATGCTAAATGCTCATGAATAAACAATTACAGGCTAGGAGTAAACACTAATAGTGCTAGAGATAAACAAAAAATTGATTTCTGCTCTCTGCCTTCCTGCCTTCCCCATCATGGTAAAGACTAATGGTGTAGGAATAAGACTAACCTATGTTAAACACTTAAACCCAAATGAGAAACACCTAGCTTGCGGAAATAAAAACAAATGTCACGTAAATAAAATAGAAGAAGTTCAGGTCACACTTGGTTAGTTGAGGGTTGCCTTGTAGTTAAACAGCAGTGGAGAAGGATGAACAGAAAGTTTGGAGAAAAAAAATACTAAGTGCTTAAGAATAAATGCTAACCGGCCGAGGTAAACACAAACTATGTAAGCGATAGACAGAAAACTGCAGGATTGCTCTCTACCTTTTCTACCATGATAAGTACTAACTCTATGGTGATAAACACTAATGCATCCATGATAAATACTTAACCCCGAATGATAAACACTTAGCTCTGCCAAAAACCATAGAAATAAGTAGAAAATGTTCTGGCCACACTCGGTCACCTGAGGGCTGCCTTATAGTAAATAGCAACAAAAAGGGATAAACAGAAAATATGGAGGGAATATACAGTAAGCACTCAAAACTAAATACTGTCATGTTGGTAATAAATACCCATCATGTAAGAGATAAATAGAAAATTGTAGGATTACTCTCTGCCTTCCTGCCCTCCTCACGATGGTAAACACTGATGCTGCAGAAATAAACACTAATCTATCCATGATAAATGCTTAACCTAAAATGATAAACACCTATTCTACAGGAATAAAAAGAAATGTCACTGAAATAAACAGAAAAAGTTCTGGCCACACTTGGTCAAGTGAGGGTTGCCTTGTATCAAACATCAACCGACAAGGATAATCAGAAAGTTCAAAGGGAACAAATACTTAGTGCTCAAAAATAAACACTAACAGGTTTGGAGTAAACATGAACTGTGCAGGCGATAAATAGAAAATTCCAGGTTTGCTCTTTGATTTTCTGCCTCCCTAATAATGGTAAATGCTGATGTCGTAGAAATAAACACCAATCGTTCCACGATAGACACTCAACCGCAGATGATAAACACCTAGTCTGCAGGAATAATTACAAGCATCTCAGAAATAAATAGATACAGTCGAGGCCACACTCGGTTAGATGAGGGTTGCCTCATTGCTAGATTGCTTTCTGCCAGGTTTAAGATCAAGACTCTGATGTGCATCTTTTGATGGTGTAAGAAATTATTTTCATCTCTTCATTAAAAACAGATAATAGAAAGTGTGGTTTTCATTTTGCACAATGAATTGTTGGACAATTTGAGGTACTTGAAGAATAGAAGCCCTTAGTCTTGGTTGGGGAAGTATTGAATTACCCTTCCACCATTATCCAATACAAAACAAAAGCAAATATCAAGTGCAAAAAAGCAAAATATCCCCATTGTAAATTAAACATCATCCAGTATACATCATAAACTATGATTCACATTGTTGACTAGGAAAGAATCAAAACGAACAACGTAGACAACCATCACTCACTTGTAAAGATCAACATCCATCTCACATATATCTAGGGCTGAGCACGGGTCGGGTTTAGTCGGGTTGAGAGAAAAATTTCATCCGACCGGACCCAATCGGGTTGAAGAAAATTCAATCCGCTGCCGACCGTTTATCATATATAAACCGTTTGAAACCGAAGTGAACGGTTTGCAGTGGGTTCAAGTGGGCTGTGTCGGTTTGAGCTTCAGTGTTGATCCAATGTTGATTCAAATCCAATATTGGCCCACTTAAGCTTATTTGCTTTTTTTTTTTTGTCAATTTAATGCAAAAAAGGACTAAACCTTTAGAATGAAGTCTAAACGAAGTATTGAAGTATTGAAGTCTAAATGACGCCATCCAAAATAAAAGTAAGTGTGTGAAATACTATATTGGTTGGGTTCGGTTTGGGTCTTTTAACCGATCGAAACTGATATTTATTGGGTCGGATTAGGTGGGTTTCTTCGGGTTTTGGTTATTTGTTCAGCTCTACATATATCTTCAATCCACCAAAACTGGGGACCAACCATGCCATAGCATAATTTAGCAACAATATTTTAAAGACCAATCCTTACACAACAATCATGCTATATCATCAATCCATCAATGCTTTTAAAGACCAATCCAAAGATAGGGGAAGAAAGAGACTGAATGATCGACTCTAGTTGTTGGCTTTGGGTGCTACCTCTGCACGTTAGAGTCGCAGATCCTAGGCCTTGCATCAAGGGAAGGAGGTCAAAGGAAAAAAAAAAAATCAAGGCAAGGATGAAGATAGAAAGAAGGAGAACAAAGCATCTGCTTTGGGCATTGGCACTAGAGTTGCATCGGAGCCATGGATCGTGGGGCTTGCAGTGGGTGAAGAAGGTTAGAGAAGAAACCAGAGGAGATGGTAGAGAGGTGAAGGAGAATGAAGTGTCGGCTCTAGGCATTGTCTCTGTGCATCAGAGCATCGGATCTTGGCCTCAAAGCAAGGGAAGAAGGAGGTGGTCAGAGAAAGAAATAGAGGAGATGGTGGAGATGAAGACCAAAGAGGGAGAAAGAGAGAGAGTGAGATAGAGAGAGAGGGGCGGCGAGTGGGTACCAGGGTGGTGTGTGGCTTTGAGCATGGGCAGCATATCCCATCCCATCCCATTGGTGCATTGGACCTGGCTGCTGTTAATGACAGTTTGATGGCTTTCAAGATGCACGTTGATCAAATGGTGGGTGAGGCAAATGGATCTAGACTTGGCTACACCCAAGTGTAGGTGTGTCGCTAGGTTCATCTCTCTCTCTCTCTCTCTCTCTCTCTACACACACACACATGCCTGCAGGCATGAATTGTATATATGGCTTCTTGAATGGATATACAGTCACAAGAATCATGAAGTGATGCCCCAGTTTTGTTTCTTGAATGGCTTCACTTGATTTGGATTGTTAAATATGACGATCTCAACTTGGACCAGGCTGAAAACTTTGCATGCAGGGGGGGTAGCTCAGGCCTATTGCTAGTAAATTTGCATGTGCTTTGGTTTGATTGGAGCCTCCAGTACATAACTACCTTAAGTATGAGTCTCATTTTGGGCCACGTTGCCATAGCCACCCTTATGCATGGAACTATATTAAACTGTCATTTTATTCCTGGTAATTTGTTTCTCTAAAAACTTGAAATGGTCCCAATGCCATCTTTTATTGTTTTATTGGGAAACTAATACTTATGATATTCTCATTGTGTATTTTTAATCCATGTTTGCAAAAGTATCGGTGTATATGTACGCAGTATGCATGCATGCGCATATATATTTATGATATGTTTCACGCCATGTATATGTATATGGACATGTAAAATGTTTTATGCTTCCTCGTAACTCTGTTTTTATTTTTCCTTCATATGGTTGTACCCTGGCAACCATGTTAATTAATGTGTGCTTATCTCATTGACAATAATTTTGAGAATATGCCTTCATTCAAACATCTGTATGTCCAAGTCATTTTTCTTGAGACACATATTAATAAATGTTTGCCTTTTGGTTCATTCACTGAAGACGTATTACATCCTGTTTTACAGGGAGAACAAGAATCTTACAGGAACAGCAAGATATGCCAGTGTCAATACTCATCTTGGAGTTGGTGAGTTGTCATGCCTCACATATTTTAACTGTTTGCTGGTTTCATGCCCTTCATTGATCCAGCAACTGTCTGTTCCTCATTTTTCTGCAGAACAAAGCAGGAGAGATGATTTGGAGTCTCTTGGTTATGTGCTTATGTATTTCTTAAGAGGAAGGTTGGTTTTACAATTTCTGTTTCATTTTCTTCTTTGGCCATGATAGTGGATGCTTATAGTTTTATGCTTATTTTATGTTCTTTATTTTTTTGGTATTTGCACTTTAGCCTTCCCTGGCAGGGTTTAAAAGCTGGCACTAAAAAGCAGAAGTATGATAAGATTAGTGAAAAGAAAATGCTGACTCCAGTTGAGGTACTTTAAAATGTTCTCATGTTTTCTGTATCTTTCAATTTGAACAGCAAATGCATTTAAAGATCTTAAGTTTGATGATCATATGATTACATTTCGTTGCAATTACAGGGAGATTAACAAGATATATTGCACTACATTGTGATGCAGGTGCTGTGCAAATCATATCCATCAGAGTTTATTTCATACTTCCATTATTGTCGGTCATTGCGTTTTGAGGACAAGCCAGATTATTCTTACTTGAAGAGACTTTTCCGTGACCTCTTTATTCGAGAAGGTGGGTCTGATCAATAAGTTTTGTTTTGATTTTGTAATCCTTCTCCAATGTTAGTTCTACTCAGTCAAATCAAAAGATGTCACTGCAAGTTCTATCTGCCTTTTTCTAGAATATGCTATGTGGCTCCTGACAAAAGAACTGTACAGGTTATCAATTTGATTATGTATTTGACTGGACAGTATTGAAGTATCCACAGATTGGTTCCAATCCTAGAGCGAGAGTATGTATTATAAGTTACCTTCCATGTTCTGAGTTTGGCCTATATTGCTGCTCTCATGTGCTTATATTCCATAATTTCTTAACTTTCAGCAGCCCAGTGGAAGAACAGGTGGAGCTATTGGACCATCTGTGGAAAGGGCAGAAAGAACTTCAGGTTGTTTTCTAATTCTGGTAAAGTTATTATCTGGGAAGGGCCAGCAGATGATCATGGGATGTCTGACAAACTAAGCTTTCTTTCTTCGCTTTTCAGTAGGGCAAGAGATTCGTGATAGGTTCTCTGGTGCAGTTGAAGCATTTGCCAGGAGACATGGTTCAGGTTCTGGTCGTCATGGAGACCATTCGAAGCACAAAGCTTTAGAGGATTCACTGTTGTCACCCAAAGAGACTGTAAGTCATATTAATTGGAGTTTTTTTTTTCTTTTAAGATTTTTCATTCTTCCCTGAATCTAAAATTGCCCATGTACCTCATGTTTGATTATCTAGAATTATTGTGCAAAGTTATAATATCCAGGTATTTTTCATTCTTCCTTTTTTTGCTTGTTCCAAAGATGCTGCATGGTTGTACATTAAGCTTATTACAAGCATCTTTATGTGCAATCCATCAAGATTGTCAGAAGTGCCTAGGTGGTCTGACCTTGGCACTTTGACGATCCAACCACCTAGGCACCTATTGCATTCCAGGCCTTTAGGTGAGCTTGCTGCCCAAGCACTTGGTTGGCACCCAGGCAGGTGCCTGGTGCCTTGTTCATTGATTTATTGAAGTCACTAAATTTTTTCTGCCTTTTGTTTTAAAAAGTGTTCATGTCAAGAGAGAAAGAAGTGGAGTCCATGTTATGTTTCTAGGAAAAATTTTAACATGTGCTTTATGATACTGATTGATACCAGAAACATATTATGTTTTCTCAAGAAGCTTTAAATACTTTAAATCACTTAATAGAAAAAAATATTAAGTAAAACTAAAGTGAAAGAATTCTCTATCCCACGACTCACGTAGTTGACGACCTTCCTCATTATCAAAATGATTTTCATTGATATGTTTTTCATGGACCACATATGACTATATATGAAACCATATTATTTTTTTTTCATTTTTTTTATTTTTCATGTGCTTTCTTTGCTACCTAAGTTTTCAGCCTAGGCCTCTAAAGGATTAAACTCCTTGGATCGCCTAGCCGATTTGGACAACCTTGCAATCCATGAAGTTACAATATTGAAACTTATTTTCATCTCATGTTGAAGAATGCTCTTAGGGCATGTTGAAAAGGTTCTTTAATCATTAAATGATAGGATTTGAAAATTGACCTTATTGATGACCTTTTTGAGATGTATGATTTTCCCCCTCATTGTAATCTTTAAGGGAATATCTAATACGACAAATGGGAGGATTGTATATGATTCTTTCTTTGAAGAGTGTTGCTAAAATTATGAGCCATAGGATAGCACTATCTTATATTTATTTAGGAATTCTTGTGCTAGATGTGCAACAACTCTTTCCACTGTCATTTGGTGCAACTTACGCTTCCAGTTGAGGGAAGATGTTTATGCAACATGCTCTTTTCATGTATCAAGTACTAACACATTTATATGCAATAAACTACCCTTTTTTTGACTTTGTCCTTGAAGATACTACATGGATTGCAAGTGACTACCTTTTCCTTTCTACTATTGTATGTTTGTGAGAAAAATCTCAATCCCTTGGAATGAATACATATGTATCTTAACTCTTCAAACTCTCCAAATTTAGTTGTGTGGAAGTATTGGCACTTTTGGACTTGGACATGATACTATGTAGCTCAGCGTTCCATTTATTGCCTTGATCACATTGGCAATATGTTTCACTGCTGGACTCTTTTCTTTGTAGTGACATGCAGGGAATTTAGTTTCAAATATTGGATGCTTAAGGTGTTAATATATGTTTTTATATATGATTACCAGGGTTGTAAATCCATGCAGTCAATCTAACATGGCTTGTGTTTATCTTATATTTGCCCATGGAATAACTTGATGCAACTTTAGTATCAACTTAACCAAAAGGTACAAGAATGCCTAATGTTATGGACTTACAACTGAAAAGCTTAAGCTGTTGGGATGAGGAACAGCCTGGGATAATAGACCCATATGGCACCCCTATTATTAGTCTATGTAGGGTTATGACAATCTTCCCCACCTAACCTCATGATGCCCTCATCATGGTTGGCTCCTACTCGAGAGTGGGGCCCCACCCATGGCATAGGTCCTACATGACCCTGCCAGGTCCTCCTCAACCTTGGTATCCCCCAGTGAGGGGCCCACAAGACTAATAAGGGTTGGGATGCACATTGGGCTAGGCTCTAATACCACTTGTCATGGACTCAGTCCAAAAGCTTAAGCTTTCAGAATAAGTCCGTGATGCTAAGCAGAACTCATTAGTGTGAGGATTTTTTGTATATTATTCTATTCTTCGTGAGTTAAGAATTGGTCATGATAGAAGCATTTGGGCCCACTACTAGGTTTTAGTGCTCTCTCTCCATATATGTATACACACATACGTGTGTATATGTGTGGTCGCCCTGCGTGCATGCATGTGTATATACATGCATGTGCATGTGTGTGCATGCATGTGCGTGCATGTGGGCATGTGTTGAGTGTGTGGGTGTTTGTGGGTGTATGCATGAATGTGCATGCGTGTGGGTGTTTGTGGGTATGTGCATGTTGTGTGCCAGGGTTTGTCAAGGTTAATGTGTCTGGCAAGATTTCTCAAGGTTAATGTGTCTGGTCTGGGTGGGTGGGGGGGTGTGGTGGGCTTGCTCACGAGGGAGGAAAATGAGGCTTGTTGTTTTTTTCAAGGAGGCGAGCTGAAGCTGGTGGATGGTAGTGGAGGAGCATTGGTTGGATTGGAAGAGTTTGGTGGTGAAGACTATCTATTGTTTTCTTGTCAATCCTCTTCCTCTTTTCAATTTAGAAAGAGCAAAGGTCAGCACCTACCTGGCTTGGTGGGTTGGTCGTCAGAGTGGCAGTAATTAAGAGAGGATGGTCGGGCAACTTGGCTTTGTGATAATTTATTTAGTTGGCATCAAATAAGATTTGGGTTGTTTTATCTTTGAGACTCATTGAGTCACTCCACTCATTTTACTTTTTTGTTGCTCAGCAAGTCATATAATCCAAAATCTATCCCAAGGACAGTTTAATGAAGGGGAAGTTTTTTGGCTCTGGTCCACTTGAAAACCTGCTGAGTCAAGTTGACTGAGCTGATTTCCAAGTTCACTTGGTGAAGTTTGGTACACTGGGTATTGAATGTTGGCTTGCCATTGTAGTGACCAAGGAACTTTCGAGTCTTTGTTTATCTAGTTATGAGCTTTCTCTTCTAATTGAACCCTGTTTTACATTTCTGTTGTAACGGATTGTTAAGGCTGTGGGAACCTTGTTCACAAGAATTTTTTTGAATCGTCAGGGTCAAGCTGACTTGCTTAATTTGTAAGATCTTGAACTAAAGTAAGCCCAATCTGATTATAAAGAATCCACTTGTGTTTGTGGTTGATGGACGGTAGCGGTGACTTGTTAGGTGTGACAGTGTTTGACTCGGAACAAGCTTGGTGTTGTTTTGGTGCACTTTGAGAAACTTAACTTTGCTGAAATTTGTTCAGAGTTATGTGTTGGTTGTCACATTCAAGTACTATCACGAGATGCTTCAAACTACTTCTCAAACATAATGTTATCTGGAATGTTTCTCCGTTTCATAGCATGGCAATTTGCATCAACATGATGTAGTTTAAAATGAGATAAAATACCAACCACAACTGTAGCAGTGGCTTGTCCAGCCTTCTCCCAAGGAAATATGCTGATTATTAGACCCCTTTCTCACATAAGTATAAATGTCACTGATGACAAAGATAACCCTCAACACCAATGTCCAATCTATAGCCTTATAATGTATAACAATTCAGTGACAGAAATGTCCATTTGTATCTTACGTGCCAGAAGGTGTATGTTGGGAAATCCTTAAATGACTTTTAACAAGAAGAGCAGGAAAAGTAAGAAAACAACTCCAATCTTGGCTCTAATTAGTTCAACTGACAGTCCAGATATTCTCTGGAGCTTAATCAATGTAAACTATGGACACTATATGAAGGTGGTCGAGTTCCAGTTTTCGTTTGGAAGTGATAGTTAAGAGGCCAAGTTGCAAAAATTTTGCAGGTAAATCCACAAACTCCTCTTGCATCATGAAGGATCGAAGCACTTCCATTACAAGTCTTGATGTGTTTTTATCCTCAAAGAACCAGCTGTTTTTGTTCCTTTCATTCTTCTGCTGGGTAATGGCACGATCAAAAGTTGATTTGATATTTTGTCTAGAAACGCATTCACAATTATCGCAAGGCTTCTTTGAATTATCACAGCACATTAGTGGATGACTTAAGTTCTTTACTGGGAAATCACATGATTTTTTTTTTTTTTGTCTGTTTCTGCTTATATGACAAAGGGAAGTCATTTCTAAATGCATTTTGTTTTTTAATGGGTGTGTCATTGACAACATATGGTTTGGCTATTAGGCCCATGATTCAGATAAAATCCGTGCATCATCTTCTCGAAATGGCAGCACATCAAAAAGGGCCGTCATTTCAAGTAGCCGGCCCAGTTCTTCTGCAGATCCAAGTGATCAATTCAGTCGCACATGTCGGTTGGTCTCCAGCAGCACTAGCAACCGCCCATCCACCACCCAAAGACTCCATCATTCTGGACCAGAGGCCAGGGTCTCATCACTTGCTCGAAATTCTTCAGGAAGGGTTTCCCGTGATGACCCTCCTCACCGAAGCTTTGAGTTCCTCTCGATCAGTGGTGAGCGGAGGAAGTAAAGAGGAAAGAGGTCAACTGATAAAGAACTTTGCTGCTCATTTAAAGAATTTGATATTCTTTGCCATTTCGTCAACATTTTCATGACCATTTTATACTAATTGATTCTCTGTTCATATCCTTTTCTACCCATTGGGATGAGATCTGCTTAATTGGCAAAATTTCATTCTCATTTGCGTATATTCATTGCCTGAAACCCTTGGTAATTCCCAATTGACGGTGGTAAGGTGCTTAAGAGCAATTCAATTAGCAATCTATTGTCCTTACTTATTCTTAAGGATCGATCAAGGAACAGTATATTCTCATCCTGGGCTGCTCAGGCCTTCTTGTGTTGTAGGCTTAAAACAGGGATGTGCGTGTTCCTGCAAGATAATTGTTTATATGAGACTTATTCAAATAAAGTACTGTTTATGCCCCATGGTCTTTTATTTTTCATTAAAAGCTAATATATCCAAGAGTTTTTGTTGGAGAAACGTGTGCAAATGATCGGGTTTGTCTCTCTCTTTTAATGCCAAATAATCTGGGGGCTTCTGGTCTGCAAATTCTGCTGTGCTTAGAAACATTTTTGTGCTTAATACAGTTTCTTGCTTAGAGACTCAAACCCATTTGCTCTAATGCTTCTAATCTGAAGGTTAAACCTATCTTTCTAGACTGCGTCGTTAAATTCTTTGCTTGGTTTTTGGTAGGACTATTGTTCTGTCCCTATGCTCGGCTATTTACAATGGGGCATGGCTGTTCTTCATGTATTTCCTTGTTTTACTATCTTTCATCTCGCCTCTGCCCAATTTGCATGTCAAAATGGTTATCCCTTGATGACAAAAACCACTTGCGTGGTACATCAAACTCCTTTACGGATATTACATGTTCTCCAATCTTGAGAAGCCAGTGAAAATTTTCCGAAATAAGTTCCCGGTGATCCACCGTGATTGAAGCCCAAACCTGACGAAACGGTGTGCCCGTCTATCCATGCATGACACGATCCGTAACCCGCCCACTAACTTCGCCCGAAGTTGAGGGGGTTGGAGAGTTCCTCTTAATCTCAAAAAAAACAAAAAATGATGGTGTTGGATTGGACGGGGGCCAGCTAAACGGAAGATCGTAGAATCCGATCAGCCTCTTTTGGCGGCGCCTGTGACCATGGAAACCTGTGTGGTATACGGTGGCGGCGTCAGCAACCTGGGAGCCAACTCGATGTCTCCCTTCCTCTCTCATCCCGCAATGAAGTGGTGATGGGCAATGATATCGATAGTGTGCGAGCAGAGGGCAACCGAAGGAGTAAAAGATGATTTTTTTTTTTAGGTACAAAAAGCCATCATATCATTTTAATATAAGTACAATTTAAAATATAAAATATCATACAAAGTCAAAGATAATCATCGTCTTTACGCAGATCCAATCTTCGATGTGCTCGACAACAAAAGAGCAGTCCAATCCGCGATGCTCTTCACCTCCGGAATACATATCGGACAGACGACACGATGGTGGACGAAGGGACCTCTAGATATCATAGAGTAGTGGATGGATTTTTAGGTGCTTCGCCTCATTTCGAATCCAACCGATGACCGTGGTCGAGTCACTCTCAACGAAGATCCTCTCAGCTTGCAACTCATATCTCGTGCAAATGATGTCTGTCCAAGTAGCGCGGAGCTCCGTCCCAATAACAGATGGATCGAAGATATAAGATCCTCCAGTAGCCAAAAGCTTAACGTTCAGGCCCTAGATAATATAGTTTGCACCACCCTGCCATCTCTGACGCTACCATCAAAGTTGACCTTGATAAATCTTGAGGGTGGGGGCTCTTAGAAAATGAAAAGTCCTCTGAGCTGCTGCAGGCACAGCAAGGGAGTCCGAGGAACTCGTGGTATCAAGGGACGTGGTGATAGTATTAAAGCGGCAGTACTACTCAGTTAAGCAACAAGCTCTCCACCACTCGCTGTACAGGCACGATCTCGATTTTGAAAATCAAGTTGTTCCTGGACAACCAGATCTAATAGGTGGTGCAAGCCATCCTGTACCCCAGAACAACCCTTCGATCATACTCTGGTGGACAGATCCAAAAAGGACAAAAGCCATTGGCCACTATCAGCCTCTCAGGTCTAGGGCTGGAAATGGGCTCGGGCCGGTCCGAGGCCCATCGGGCTGGGCCGGCTTCGAGTCGATGTTCAGCTCGGACCAAAAAATAGGGTCCATTTTGCTTTCGTATCGGACTTGGGCAGACCTTTGAACCAGCCCAGGCTCGGTCCAAGCCCAGTCCAAATTCAGTCGTTTATTTTCGGCCCGAGCCTAGCCCGAGGTTCAACCCACCCTTCTTAATTTTTGTGAGTTAGCCCGACTGTTCGAGCGCTCGATAGTTCCGACTCCATCTTCTTCCCCATTCGATGCCCTAGCCCCCTTGATGGTCTTCATCTTCTCCGATGATGCTCATCGGTTTAGGCCATTGCCGTCTTCATCTTCTCTGACGGTGCTAAGGCTCTCTCTCTTGATCGTCGTGCCCACCTCGACTCTTCAAGGTCTTCTTCGAGCTCCTATCAGAGACCCTCACCGCTGGGGATGAGGTCATCGCGACCATCGCCCCCATCACCGCTTCCCTCATCGTTGATGAACAGCAGAAGGATCAGGTCGAGGAGGCCCCTGAGGAGAAGGATCTGTTCGCCGCCAGTAAGAAGATCAACAAGCCGCTTCTCTTCGCTGCGGTAGATCTCACATCACCGCTTCCCTCCCCCGTCACCACTTCCCTTCGCTGTGGCAGATCTCATCATGTTCGCCGCACCGCTCGACCACCTCCTTCGTCGCGGCCTTCGCGAGGCCCTCCAATTTCTCCAGGAAGTGGTGCTCACTAAGGCCCTTGTTCTGGATTTCGACGTGATCGTGGAGGATCTTGGAGCACTGCCATCAATCAGCCTCGGCATGGTCGCAACAGTCAGAGCCGATCGAGCAGGTGGTGGCGGTGGTGGCGACGTCGTGGCTGGCCACCAGAATAGGTTAGGGCTTAGTCACTTAGGAACTTTTTTCAAAATTTTTTTAAGGGATGGTGTGGGTTGTGGGTTGGCCCAATTAGGTTCGGGTTAGGCTCGGACCTAGCTCAGATGGGCTTGGGCCTGGATCCTTTAGAAAATTTCAGACCTAAGCCTAGCCAGAAGTCCGAAAAAATATTTCAAATCAGATTCGAACAGAGGTATAATCCGGCCTGGCCCGGCCCACTTCCAGCCCTACCCAGGTCTGGCCCCCAGCCATCCCCCAAATCAGACATCTCTTGGGCAACGGAGCAAGGCATGTTCAGTCGACTCATCCATCAGTCCGCAAATCGGATAGGTGGTAGGAAGCTCCATGTCTCTATCTCTGAGGAGTGTCCAAATAGGTAGTCGATCCCAGACAACCTTCTAAAGAGAAAGTCTAATCCTGAGGGAGACAACTGCATGCCAGATTCAAACAGCCTCAATCCTCCTCTCCGAAATTGGTTTGCTTATCGTAGCGAAGTTTCTAGCAGAAACCTTAGGGCAACATGACCGGCCCCGCACCCTTAAGTCATGGCTCCGATAGATAGGAAGTGGAATGGCAAGAATCCTATCTACCAACAAGCCTCCAAAAAGACAGATGACATCCCGAGTTCTCCAACCCCGCTATCAGCCGTAATCAAATCGCAAACTCATATGTGGTCATCCACCTCCCTGCTGACATAGGTCGGCCATCGTGATAGGAGCAGCCTGAAAATCCACACATCTCGATTCACATCAACCGAAGTTCCATCACCAATTTGCCATCTAACCTGAGTCATCACCTCGAGAGTGGGGATATAGATCTCCCTTCAGATGATGAAGCAACCACGATCACTCCGGATCTCAAACCCCTGATTTCAAATCCCATACTGAGCCTTCATCACCCTACTCTACAAGCAATCAGATTGAATAAAGAATCTCGCAGCATGTCTAGCAATCATAGGCTGGATGAAGTAGAAGATGAATTGGAAAAATGAGTAGATGGACTACCACGCACCTATCATTTTGTTGTCTGAAAATTGCTTATATATAATTTGAAGAGGGCTTGATATTAGGGCAACGTCAGCACGTGTTCTTTGCCATGACAAGGATGTGACCGTGAATCACGTATTTCTTCCAAGTGCATTGCCTCCCGATGGAGAGGAAAGTTACCGTGTTGAAACTTTTTGGCTGTCGTGGAACGCATAAGGAGATCCGGCAGTGAGGGGCTTGTGCTTCGTGGGGAAAAGCACACTTTATGGCTGTCATGTATGATGATATTGCTACTACGGTCACGCATTCTAGGCAAAGCGAAAAACAAACTTAATTTCCAAGCCCTGTAAAAAGAATTTTACGTGATTCCTTAGAGAGAGAGATTCCCTGCTATCAGAACTAGAAAGGGTCTGCCTAACAACAGTTGCTTGGCATGGGAAGAACAACACCCGAACAACGCGATTAAGACTGACTTTGCCATGGTAGCTCTAACGGTAGAGGGTGTACCTTCGGCCGACAAAGTGCAGGGAAAGGGGAAGGGAGGGGTCGGGACTCAAACTGACCCTGCTGAGATGGTTGTCATGGTTGGGCAGCTACAAGGGACAATATGGAGCCAAGGGAAGAGAGAGAGGTCAGGGAACGGGCATTAGCAGTTGGAATTTTGAGTTTTGATCCAATTCCACTCCATTATCAGTGGGATTAACTCAATCTCGATCATTGTTGGGTTGTTGGAATGAAACATAATTTCCACTCCAGATGTAAACCAAAACACTTTTGAGAAGCAAAATGCGCTATAAGTGGCTGTAAAAAAATATTTCATCTGTGCAACCAAATGCCAGTCCTCCAAATTACCACAAAGAGAACCTTGCTACTTATTTTCTAATCACATATATAAAAAAAAATTTACAGAAGGGGGTCAACTTTAGACAAATGCTGGGGCTGTCCACCCCCTTCTTCCACCCTACCATGGACTGAAATAAAGAAGCAATTTTCTTTCCTCCTAGATTTCAACAAATTAGGGCATCTATAATACAAATGCGATCCCCCGATGGATGGCAATATAATGTAGGACTAATCAAAGAATCACCGTTGTCAGGTCAGGACTGATCAATAACCTTTGCAGGTTGGCCGAAAATGGTTAGCTTCGAAATGAACTACCAGACTGGCTGCTCCATTCCTGTCACCAAGAACAAAAAGATGGAAATCCCAGTCTCCCCTTGAAATCAAACAAACCACAACAGGCAACTAGCCTGACTCTGAATTTGCTGAATCCTCAATTCAAGCTTTCACCTGATGGAACGGTCCATTTACTCACGGTGTCTCAAAGGCATCAACCTCTATCCAATTTTTCACCTACAAAATCTTACTGCATCATAAAGTTAGCCTGCATTGCCTGAAACTTCAGCGGCCCGTTGTCTCATCATCTCCATAACTGCTGCTCTACGTCTGGATTCTGACTGTTGCTGCAGCCTCCTCATATGTTCTTTCAAATCCCTGGATGGAAAACACGTCCATGTTGATGAATTTTAGTTGGTTTTATTAAAAAAAAAAAAGAACTCTGATGCAATCATGTCAAGGAAATCAATGAAGGAATTTTTCAACATACTTGCACCGGGGCACATGGCAATTCGATTCTTTACAAGCTCGGGAATGAATTTGCAAGAGATACCACATTTTCTTACACAGTTGGCAACCTCCTGAGGCTCGTGTTTTGCATAGGATACCATGACGGAAAAGGCTTTTTACTTTACGGCAATTTGGGTATGGGCAATTAGAAGAGCGGCACTGGGAAGCATGCACAAGAAGATCCAGCATTTTCCGTAGCTGAAGCACATAACACCAATAATTTGGTGAGGACGGGACACATGGACATATATATTGAGAATTCATGATAAGCTAAAGTATGTCAGTCAGTCTGAAAAATAACAGTTGACAGAAAAATTTTCAAATAATGGATGACAAATATGCAATGGAAAAAGGACCACATATCATATGCATTTGCACAAGCTGAAATCAATGCTTCAACATCAACACTGGAACCTAAGCAACATGACTACCTGACATCCTCTAAGGTGCTCGGGACCTAACAGTGCATCTACCCAGGGGAAAGATTTAGGCCAACACACATACATTGTTCATCTAGTTTTAAGTACCAGAACCAACATATGCCAAACTAAACCAAATCACCTGGTTTGGGGAGAACCAGCCCGAACCAATGTAGCTCCAGGTCAAATGGCAGTTTGGGTTGGCAAAGGGTCTGAACCAGTCTTTAACTGAACAGAACAGCCCGGTTCCACTTGGTTCAGAGTGGTTTGTGGCAGTAGAGCTCCTTTCAGACCCCCATAATAAAGGTGAGAGGAGGCCACCCTTCTCTCTCTTTTTCCAAATAGGGAATAGATTTTGTGAGGAAAAATTCAAGAAACGCAGCCTTTTTGCCAATTGAGCCTAAATCCAAATCAACTCAGGTATAAAGGTATAATCCCTTCCCTTCTCTTCATTTTTCTCTTTTTTTTTTTTTTTTTAATTTTGATGCCTAAAGTAGGCAAAAAGTTGGTAAAACTAGGAGCAATCATGCCAAAATGTTGTATTTTTAGCATGATCACCCATGGATGGGAATGGGATAGCCAATATAGTATCGGATAGAAGATCAATATTAGGGTAGCTATCTAGGAGGCTCCGGTCACCAGATGCAAGGGTATGCATAGTACCAAGGAATCATATCCAACACCCTAACTATGAACAAGATCCCAAAACCTACAAGCGGCAAAGACATTCCATAGGGGACTAGATATTGATTTGTATTTTGAAATTCAAATCAAATTAATATATACACATATATTTAAGTTTAAAATATGTATTCCCTATGTTTGATTATTATAATTGCATCCATTAAGTAATCCTATGATCTATCCGGACCAAATATGACATAAAAAAAGTATAAATATCCTCTAAATCACAAATTAAAGATCCATAAATCTTAAAATAATCTTCAACATATTTTTAAAAAAAAAAAAGCCAAAAAATACTGAATCAGTATGCATTTACGTATTCAGCATTGGTATGATTCGGTTTGGTACCATATCATACTGGTACTTGACTGATATGGTACGAAATACTGAGATTGCGAACCTGGACCAGAAGGCTTTCGCTCAACAGTGTTAGTCAAAACATGCATATCTGCCTGAATTAGCAAGCTCGTATCAGTAGCTAATATACTGCAAGTTTTACAGATATACTGCAGTGAAGTAGTTTGAAGCATATTCTTTCTCAAATAAAGAGTGTGGTAATAAATCTTTTTAGCAACACAAGCAATTAATTAACATTAACAGCAAACAAGAAAGCAGCCTGTGCTTGTGGGGGCAATAGACAAAAAACCATTCATTGTCTTCTATCATCATCGCTAGCTGAATCTTCTTTTGTAGTCATATGGTAGCATTGCACCAGTAGGGAAAGGGCAGCCTTAACCTACCAGTAAGCGATGCAGCAGTAATTGAAGATCAGCTGCCAAGGCCTAACGGAGGATGTAACAGCCAGAAGAATTGCTGTAGAAGTGCTAAGATCACTCTTTAGATGAACCAGAGGCTCAGATCATGAGATACCAGCAAGCCATCAAAATATTTGGGACTTCACCCAACTGCTGGGAACATAATCAGACCATATCGAAGGGCCCAGTGCATTTAAAAATGTTTTAAGAGTTGGTCCAGAAAAAGAAATCACTAGCTCTCAAAATCCTCAAGGAGAGAGAGTCCAGATTAATTGTATCTTTTCTTCCATTTTATTTGGCTATTATTTGGAAAGTTTTGGATGTAGCAGAATTTTATAGTGATTAGGAGTGTTTTTGGTGTCAAATTATATTGAAAGAGACCTACAGTCATAATATGTTGAGAACCCTTCCTTCAGCAAGAACCAATGTTTTCTAGCTGTTTTGGTCTATACAAGGGTTTATAAAGTGAAGATTTTAGAATTTTATTGAATTTATTTTGTTTGAAGAAAAATTTTGACCAGTTTGAGCCCCTTTTCTTTTCCCTATACAGTCTCTTTCTTCTCCTCATCTTTTGATGCAAAAAGTTAGTGCTCTCTTCCCTTATCCTATCCATTCTTTCTTTAATTTTTCATTGACATTATAGAGAAAACACGTTAGATTTGCAGTCTAATGTTAAAAATTCTGCAAAAATCTGCATAAGATTCCTGAGATTTTCTTACAAGTCAACCAGCGACCATCACTGATCATCCAATCGACCATGAATTTCTTTACCCAGCACCCATATCTCATCCAAAAGCCTAAACAGATATTTTTTAAATCCTCATAATTTTAAAAATACCAGAAAACACCTCTTCTGCCCTGTTTGCAGTATCAGGGCAAGGTGGTTTTAGACCTAATTCCTTTCTAATCCCTTTCTTCGGTTCACCTAAGCCTCCACAGGCCACCCTCAGGTGGACCTGTGACAGTACGTCACAACCAAAGGACTTTGAACGATCCACAAGAAGCCTAAGCAACACTCAAAATTTTAGTAGGACAAAATACATAGATTAAGCATTCAGACATGCAAGTGATCTCAGAAACAAAATCTGCACCCGTAGGTTTTCTTCATTGCAAAACTGCAGCTGCAGTATGTTGGGTCAATGTGCTATACACAGCCTAATTTGCATTCACTTTGCTGTACATAGCCTGGCTGATCAGAGTTTGCTCAATTTTGGGCATGTTAGCTTCTATAAAAATCACATAACAAATCATGCTAAAAGAAATGCCTTCGTGGAGAGATCTTTATAAGAAAAGCAGCTTGGAATTTAGTTAAATCCCACATTGTGTCTGTGCAATTGACCATTTTAATAAAATTAATATTGTACAATTGACCATTCTCTCGGCTGGGAATCCAAGGTTACCAACTTGAGATATTTGATTTTATTTCCAGGAGTATTTTAACTCTCCAACATGCATCTTGCAGTAAATGCTCTTGAATGATATTCGAATGCTTTCAGCTTGTCAAATAATCATACCTCTCTAGCAAAGCAATAGCCAATACTAAAAGAGAAATCTAGCAAGGACTAAACTAGCATGACAATTAGACTTTTTCCAAAACTTAGAACAGATGATAGGCTACTAATACTGAACAGACAGGTTCCAGGTTTCTCAATAATAGTTTAGAAAAAGTGTTGAGGAATAATAGTCCTACATCAGATAGGTTGAGGAATCTTATGGTGCTTATATACTCTTGGGTCCATTCATTTAAATACCCATATTTATAGATAGGATCTTAACATGGTATTAGAGCCCACGAATCCTTCTCGCCCGCCGAAATCTCCATGCTCCCACTTCCTAATCCACATATCGTCCCTCATTCCAAGTTCTGTCCCTTGTGCTCTACACATAAGGGGTGTTGAGGAATAACAATCCCACATCAGATAAGGACTCTTGTGGGCAGGGTTCTCAGTTCCGGTACCGTTGGCCGTTTCGATCGGCCGACGGCACAATCAGGTACGGTTCCATACCGGATCGGACCAGGGCGAACCGACAAAGAGAGGAAGGGATGTTCCGAGGAAGAGAAAAAGAGAGAGAGGAAAAGAGAGGAAGAGAGAGAAAGGGAGAGAGAGAGAAGGGAGTCCGCCGAAGAGGCCGCCGGCTGGCCGTCAGGCAGCGTAAAATCGCCTGCAGCTCCGCAGCAGTGAAGCCAGCAATGGGTTTGTTGGCTTCACTACTTCTGATCTTTTTTAAAAAAATTTGAAATAGTGAAGCCAGCAACAAATCGATTACCGACTTCACTGTTTTTTAATTTTTTTTTTAAAAAATCATAAAAAGTGAAGTCGGCAAACGAAATGCCCGCTTCACTGTTCTTCTTCCCCTTAAAAAAAAAAGCTGACACCCGCCGCATCTGTGAGTCCACCTGTGCGGCTTCCAACCCAGAGACCTCCGGCGGCCTCTCTGTCGTCCCGTCCTCCCACCTCCAGTGGTCTCCCCCCCTCTCTCTTGCTCGTTGCGGCGGCCCCATCGGGTGAACTGAGCCGCAGCGGCTTTCGCCACCCTTCGGCGGCCACAGAGGGCCACCACCGGCTTCCAATGGCCTCTTCCTCTCGTCTTCTCTCTCTCTGCCTTTGTTTCCCTCTCTTTCTTCCCCGACACCAGCGTGTGCTATTTTCTCTGCCGAAACCGTCCCGATTCGGCACATCCCGAACCGCCCGATTCGGGATGGTTCTGAGAACCATGCTTGTAGGGCTTATAAACTCTTGGGCCATCCATCTATACACTAGGGGTTTTAGATAAGTTCTTAACAAAAGGAATGTAAGGTCAAACTAATGAGCAAGAGTTACTCCAATCAGATGGCCATACAGGCAGAAAGCTAAATAGCATCTACTATTTCAGGTAGCCAACTATATGCAAGTGTCTCAAACAGGGTTTGCCATACCGGGCCGAACCGCCCGGTACGGGGCGTGCCGAACCGTCCCGACGGAAACCGAGACGGTTCCGGCATGCAAAACGGTACAGGCCGTTGCCAGAAAGAAAAAGAGAGGAAGAGAGAAATAGAGAGAGAGGAAGGAAAAAAAGGAAGGGGATCCGCCAGAGGGGCCGCTGGAGGCCCTCTGGCGGGCAGCCGTGGCCATCGGGCAGCGAAACGGCCTCCCGCAACTCCGCGCGGGGAACAGGGGCGGATCACCCCTGTTTCTCGGATTTTTTTTTTAAAAAAGCTTTTTCAAAACGAAGTCGGCAAGTGGTTTGCCGACTTCACTTAATTAAGTCGGCAAACCACTTGCCGACTTCATTTTGAAAAAGTTTTTTAAAAAAAAAATCGAGAAACAGGGGCGGATCGCCCCTGTTCCCCGCGCGGAGCCACGGGAGGCCGTTCCGCCGCCCGACGGCCACGGCTGTCCGTCGGAGGACCTCCGGCGGATTCCTCTCCCTCTCTTTCTTTCTCCTTCCCTCTCTCTCTATTTCTCTCTCTCTCTCTCTTTTTCTTTCCCGGTTTCCTTCGTCGGTTCGGAACGGAACGGAGGCGTGCCGTATCGTACCGCCAGCCGGCCGATCCGGCCACCGATACCGGTACAGAAAACCTTGGTCTCAAATATGCCAATCTTAAATGAAAGAGATTAGATTCATTGTTGAAATAAACAGAATAGTCAATATTACACTACCTACAAGACTAGATACTAAAAGAGAATGAGATGTTTCAAGAATTATAGAGATTATCAAACTCTGATTCGAAACAACGATATTGACTCCAAGCAAAATAGTAGACTAAAATACTGCATAGACATACTGACAAGTTAGCACAACATGCCCAAATTTGAAACTCAAAAAAAAAGAATATTACAATCTCAGGTGTGTAATGATGTAAAAGGTTTTTGATATGCCATTCACCGAGATGCAAAAATGTGATTCATACTACAGAAATAAATAAAAACATCAATCAGGTAACCCCAAATGCCTTAACTATTATTGACTCACTCGTTCAAAAGATTGCTGCATAATTCAAGTTGCAACATTTTGCAGTAACTGGAGTAAAGACTATTACACTAAATTTGCAGCCATGTTATTCCTTAAATACGAAACAACAATTGGCTAAAAAGGACCAGGTGACCAAGATTTGCAAATAAAACAACGAAGTTAGCCAAACTTTGGGTCGATTTTTAGAAAGGGAAACAAGCAAATGAATCATGAGAATGTCATTTTGGGAGTTCAAATTAAGATAAAACAGAAATAATACCTGCTGAACCCGTTTCTGCCGAGCTTCTTGATTTTGAGCATCACGATCAGCAATGGATGGATGATTTGTTAACTTATGAGGATGGTCAACACCACCATCTTTCTGATAACATGCATTGCATACATCAAAATCAGTGCAAGTTTCACAACGCCATCCCTGACCAGTTTCAATTTCCTGCTGGCAGATATTGCAGGTGGTTACAAAGGCAGGTGCAGCTGGATTATGGAGGTGATACAGCACCATCATTGAGGAATGCTTAGCACGCCTTAGAGTATCATATTGATAATGGTTTCCTTGACAAAGGCTGAGGAATGCTTGCCTGGTGTCAAAAAACTCACTCTCTATGATTTCATCTTTATCTTTAGTATCTGAAGGCACATCCCTAATTTCAACCTGCTTGCAATTAACCATGTCATGTTAGAGCCCATATGTGATAATTGTGTCTGTGTTTTGTACATATATATGCATGCGTAACATGAGGTGGCAGCATTTAATAAGGACTCACTGGAGTGAGAATGTGTTTCTCCCTACTATTGATAGGATGCTTATCCCTCTCTTCTAGTCTTTGCTCTGCAGCATGACACCTACAAAAGAAATGGTCATTATACTTACATCTGTGATAAATTGCAAAAAAAAGGGAAAAATGAAAGACTAAAAAAAGGGGAAAAAAGGTTATCACACTTCCATTCATTTACAAGCAGCCAGCACTCCTACAAAGATTCAACAAGAAAAAAAGCTTTGGCAGTGGAAACATGCTTTGATAACATAAAGTCAAAGTTGTGCCACCATTCTTTTGGCAGTACTTATATTTGCATACTGCAGATGTATGCAAGGAAGAGACTTTTGGACACCATAAAGATGGAGAAAAATAGGAGATAAAAATTACGAAGGGGAAAAAAATGAGGGAGCAGGAGAGAAGAAAAGAAGTTACTTATTCCTACAAGCTAATACGACCTTTTCATGCAATCATGGTCATCTAGACATGGTCAGTCTTAAGTCTTTGAGATTTAGTTTGGATTATGAAAGGGTTTAAGTGGAGACTAGCAGTTTTGCTGAGATAAATGCAATTGCTGTTCCTTCTCTTTTCACTCTCCAATTCAACACTGGTTAATTACTTTCAAACGAGACTTTGGAAGCAGCCTCTAGAAGCATTGATAAAATTCGAGATGAATCTTGCCATACTCAAGTTCCAAATGGAAAACAAACATAAAAATTATAGCTTCCCAGTTAAGGCATTAGACCAAAATAACATACAGTAAAGGTTATTCAAGCAAATATGCTAGTTACCAGATACAATTCTAGTGGAATATAAATGAGCAAACAGTAGGTGCAAGGTGAAGCTGCAGGCTGGGGTGGGGGGGGAGGGATAATGCCAATTGATGGAATCAGGCCATCACTAGTGGTCATCAGTCATATTATGAATATCACAACAAAAGACATTTTGTTCCTGCAACTTACATGATAGCTAAAAATATCAAAGAATGGTTTAACCAGCAAAGTTCAAGTATCTTAAAGACATTCTCTATTATCAACCTCAAAATGAAAAATGACATTTGATCTTGAATAGAATTGGAATCCATCTAACAATTACAGGGTAATGACGTGGCAGTCAAATAATATTATTAGTCCATGAAATCTGGCAATCTAGTAGTATTGTTATTTTAAACAAATCATTCTTGCAGTGTCTACTGAGGACGAGTATTGACTGCATGCTGATGTGCCGGCTGAAGCATGATTATACAGCATAATAATAAATAACAGATTAGCCCACAAGAAAATGAGATGATTGGCAAAAGACTTACTTATCACAAAGCTGGAAGTTCTTGCATTGGTTGCAAACCCAGCGTGTTCCAGACACCATAAGTAGACAGCAATGCGTGCATGCATGCTGCAAATGGACCATAATAAAGTCTTCCTTCATAGGAAAGATGGTTTCACCAAGCTGCGTAAGAAATAACTGAGTGAGATTAAACATAAATAAATATGAGGAATATGTCAAGAAAATGAGGGTCAGATGCTTATGAAGACACTAGAAAAAATGGGTCAAAGAACAGATGATAGAAGAAAAAAATTAAAAAAAAAAAAAAAATCAGTCACGTAAGAATGTTGAAGGCCATCGATCAGCCACCGGTCAGTCTATGTTGATCCAGTGAACTTAACACCATAAGTCGCTACCCACTTGCATGCAGGGCATTTAAGACCAAGAGTTAAAGCTATGTTGAAGATATTTCGCTTCTCAGGGTCAGATGATTCTGAAGATACTAAAGGAAAGGTAAAAGAACAGTGACAGATAAAGAAAATTCAGTCAGGTGAGCAAATTGAAAGGCCACTGCTCAGCCACCAGCCAGGGTACCTTGATCCAGTGAACTCAACACCATAAGTCACTGCCCACTTTGCATGCGGGGCATTTAAGATCAAGACGTAAAGCTATGTCAAAGATATTTCCACTTCTCTTAATGGTATAACCAACAATTTTAAGGACAAAATAACGGGAAAAATTACTTTTTGCATCAAAAGAGCGTCTTTAGATGCATTGGTAGAAAGATCAGCTTGACCAGCAGCTTTTAGTGCCCTTTTTGTTATAGTCAATTTAGTCTTTCCCTTCTTCTGCTGCTTTTTTCCATCCTCTTCTTGGCGAAGTTGACTGATCATATCCTCTGCAGCACCAGGCCAATAGTCGCCATCGAAATATGGCAAACGAGCAGCAGTTACCTTAGTCTTGCACTCACCAGCAGTTACAAAGAAATGATCATATAAATTAGTGACATCAACAACTATGCTTTCCTTGGCAGCTTTCCGAAGCATCAATAAATACCTGCAGTATTTATTTTGTCAATCCACACATGCAAGTTAGATCAGTTAATCATACATGCAATCAAGGTTAATCGCACCGGTGCATACAGTCCCATATTATGTGCACCATACCATATCAGTACTAAACCGAGACTCGGTACAGGAGGCATACCAGGTCTCGGTATGCCGAACCGAAATCTGAACCCGGTACAGTGACACTGTACCAGCATGTTACTGATATGAGGTCCAGCACTGAGACGGCGAACCTTGGATGCAATATTAAAAAACAATGTCTTTTGCTCAAAAGACAATCAATTAATTAAAGTTATGACTCACCACTCACGGAGTTTGTCAGATTTTGGTGTCTTCTGAATCTCAGGGTGGCAATATAAGATATAGTCTTCACCCTTCAAAGGAGGACAAGCCCATATATAGCAACTACTGAAACCGCGTTTCTTGCAGTACTCGAGATATCCAATCTACAGAAATATACAAATGAAACAACAACATCATAATTAAATCCCAAAGAAATGTATATCTCACCGATAAATCAATAGAAGCACAAACAGGTTTAAATATGATGCAGAGAGACATGCACACCCTCCACATGCATACTTCCCAAAACACGTTGATCATTCCTGTTAAATTGACAGAAACATTAACATGAACAAGTTGTTCTATCCAGGCATCCACAAAACACATGCATAAGCCCATGACCATGCAACTTACAAACCCAAAAATTCAGCCACACATGCATGTGGATGCACATGCACATGCACCCATGCAGCAAGCATGTGGAACAAGCACATGGAGATGTGCATTCACACACTTCTCACACATCATTAAGTTACAAAACACAAACCAGTTTAACCATGCAGAAAGTACAGACATCTGTACATGCACCACGGCAACCACAAAGCCCAGCATGTACGCACAACGCACATCATGATAGTGGATCAAACATTAAGATAATCTAAACCAAGGTATGCCATCAGGGACCAGGCCCCATATCGGTGCCATCTTGTTACTGTGTTGGTATGTCTAGTATGGGGGCCGGCTCGGTGTGCCGAGTCTCGGTACTTCCCTATACCACATATCAGTTTGGTATCGGTACGGTACGGTACATCACATAGCATCTGGTTTGGTACACCCCGTACCACCTGGTTCACTGGTTCCGGACAGTACAGCATACCATAATCTCAACATAAATAAGCATCTAGGTAGACATGTAAAGTCTTGAAGTACCAGGATTTCATGATATACAAAGGTACGTAGAGCTTCCCCAGTCACCGTTTTTATTTCAGGCCTGAAGTATTTGACAGAATCCAGATATGAGAGATAGACACGACGTTGGTTAGGAAACTGGCATTCCGAACCAAATTCTTGGACATACATGCCAAACAGGCATACCTCTACACCTTCAATCTTCTGAAACAACAATATGACCTGGACAAACAACAAGTACACCATCATGAGATTCCAATAGTTCCTCACATAATCCACAAATCCAAGCCCTGTCCATCAAGTATTCTTCCCTGTAAGGAAGAAGCAGCATTTATCTAGTGGCAAATTTTTCAGCATAAAAAAGGGGGAAAAAATCACCTTAGATTTGTATGGGAATTCTGTCGGATAATTTTCTTCCTGAAAAATCTCTAAAAAATGCTGCTTTACTTCCAATTTTTTGTCAACCGATGAAACAACTCTAATCACGAGTCCTTCTGCCCCAGGTACCTGAAATAGAAGAAACCAATATTACGACAGTGGCTGCCTAAAATCATTACTAGAAATCTTGCATTGGAACTCCGTCAAGACCAATAAATTGAAAGATAGTTGCGATTTAGGTGTCGCAGTAAAATTAACAAGCAGATACACATTAAGGAACAGCATACAAAGATCCAAACAGGGCTTTGTTCTCATCACCACAAACATTTGCTAAAGCAATCCACATAATGGAATTTTAACAGTTAGAACAAAAGCAAGCATGCTATTACAAATAAAACAACCGATGACACTAACAATAACCGCTTGCAAAAAGATAAAGCAAATTTATCACATAGAGGTCGCCAGGCAAGATGAGCTGACCCAAGCAACAAGAACAAGGAAAGCAAGTCTACTGGTAAAACATGCTGCAATATTAAGGTTGTCAAGCGGAAACTAATACTGATGCATAGACCAACCAGTATATAAAAGCAGTCAGATGCAGTTCATGGATATACTTCATTAGGTACAAAATGGAAGAAAAAGCATGAACCCTTGGAAGAAGGGATTTTGCATAGACCCTTAAAGAAAAAAAATCCCTCGTTTGCAATCATTGGCTTCAAAATATCAAAATTGCATACATATGTATATGCATGTGCATGTGTTTGCTACACAAGAAAGAAGAACAAGAAAGCAAGTCTACTAGCAGCAAGACTTGCCAAAGAGTCATTCAAAGTATCTGGTACTGTTTGGAAGCACAAAATTGCATCCCTCTCTAAATAGCAGCCTAAATATAGTGCAACATAAAGGCTGTCATGCAGAAACTAATGCTGATGCATACACCAACCGATATATAAAAGCAGTCAGAAGCAGTTCATGGATTTATTTCATTAGATATAACAAGGAAGGAAAAGCATGGAGGCATAGGAAGATGAGATTTTGCAATACATACTCTTCCTGTCATGTTGTGTAAAATTTCATCATTCTAGAGTTAATTTGGTGGTCTAACGGTTAATCAACTTGTCTATTGACTACTTTAGCAATTCAGCACCTGTGAAAATATACATGTAGAAATCCCCCAAGGGATAATTGGATAAAGTTTATGGTAACATTACTTTGTTTGGAGGATGACATTCTACTGTAGAGACATGCATACAAGTTTGAAATTGTGGAGACATATATGCAAATTCAAAATTTTTGAAGGAGCATATTCACGTCTCAAAATCAAGCTTTTGAAGGGATATATATGCATAGTTAACTTTTCAAGGTGTAAATAAGGAAATAAGGGATTTTGAAGGGCATACATGCAAAAATCCATAAAAAAAAAATGGCTGTCTTGGGTGACCGATACGATGATGTTTCTTTCCCCAATTTTTGAAATTGAAATGTAACTATTTCAAGAATGAAATGCTAATAATGACCTGATTATTCTACATCCAAATGATTATAAATAGGATAGAGAATGTGAAAAATGGAAAAACTGAGTAGTTAGTGCTAAAAGGTATTACGCATACAAATGAGATGATAATTTCAATTTTTCACCTGCTATTGCAGTAAGTTGTTAAGAGAACAGTTAATGGTCAGGAGTATATGCAGCTTATATCTGTTGGAAAGTTTGTGAAAAACATCAACCTTTTTTTAAAAAAAGGAAAGGTTCAACAGGTAATATAAAGGAGGAGAAAAAAAAATGAAAGAAAACAAGTTCAAATTTATCATTTCTTTGGCAAATTCCACAACTAAGTGAAATAGCTTATCTTTTTTAATGTCCAGCTGATTCAGATAATGTATATAGTTTGCTATTATATAGATAAACCACAAATCATTTTATATTTGATCAAATTTTTATTTGGAAAGTTAGAGTCTGTTTAATATAAATGAGCATCCTTTGATAATCCTTTAACATGATTTTATTAAAATAACAGAAGAAAGGAAATGAAGCAGAAACATGCTCTATAATGCAAGAAAAAGATAAGGTTAAACGGCAATGGAAAATTCATATTTAGTTTCAGATATTGTACATAAGAATAGCATGAACATCAAGTCTGACAGCAAGTTTCTTTGGAAATAAAATCAGTGTCATCATGAAGCCATATAAATCAAAATTAACCTCATCAAAAGTTTTTCCCAGATGCCTTGCTCTGTCTTGCCTCTCCTGCTTGAGTCGTCTAAAAAGTCGCTGCTCCATGTGATCACTAAGAATAGTTCTTGGCAAATCTATTGCACCAAGAACAGCACTTTGTGGCAAAGGCTTGCGTTCTCCTTTCTCTATCTCCTCTATATAACAATTAGGGCAAGTATATTCTGCTTGTCCACCATCATTTCTTCGTCCATTAAAAAGAGCACATATTTGATGTTGCCAGGCCTCACATTTATCACATTGAACCCACTGCAATGGAGGAAAGAGAATAATAAATAATTGCATGTGCAATTTACACCCCCCCCCCCCCCGGCTCCCCTTCTCCAAAAAATAAAAAAACATACTGCACGCCCCAACTGCATGCAAAACCTAACAATAAAAATGTATTTATTTACCCATTCTTCAGTTTCCTCATCATTTCTCTTCTTTTCAAGCCTGGCCTTTGGGTATGCAGTGCCCTCTATCTCAACAGTGTCCCCACGAGCGTCATTATAACATGGGACACAGAAGCAGTGCCGAGTATCACCACTTCCCATGGTATAATACATTGCATTCCTCTTAATGCGAGCACCACACGGCGTGCAATATATTGGAGGGGGCCCAAAAGAGAGCTTTTCCACTGCACATAACTGACATGAGTTTTCACTCATTGAATGTTCCATTGCTTGATTCTTTTCAGCCTTGGCTCTACCCTGTGAACAAAAAGGGAGGAAAAAAAGAAAAATATGATTATTAAAAAAATAAACAAACTTCAGGTAAAAGGATGGTTAAATCAATACATAAGTACATCTTCACATCTGCCAAAAAATAAAAAATAAAAACCTGGAAATGCCCATGTCTGAACACAGTAGAAGGTATAGAGCTGATATTTAACTATAAAAAATATATATATAATGGATCAGCTCCTAGACCATGGATGGTACATCAAATGCACCCAGAACTCATGAATCTCAGTGACTTGCTCCTATGAGTTAAGAAAACATAGATATAAACCACAGCACCACAAGTCTTTGCCAATCTGAATTATAAACCTATTTTGCCATCAGTTCCTATTCAATTACCAACTCCAGTGAAATGGAGAGCAACTTCATCTCCCTTCAGTATCCTACTATTCTTTTGTCTTCCCCTCCTTTTCCTTTTTTTTTTATATTGTTTTGGTACATGCCTTCCCCTTCTTTTCTAACACCTCCAGTCATGTGTGCCTTATGTCACGCTTTGTCCAACAATCTTAAATAACAAAGCCACCTTACCAAAATCAGTAAGTCAATACACATCTTTGCTGTCAATAACTGATAAATACTCCATAGATATGGTGACTAAATCGCAGTTCATGAACTTACAAATATCTGATAATCATGTAAAAATAATGATGGTTCTTAAATTTGTCATATGTAGGTGATGAAAACAAGAATTCCCTACCTATTGCACAAGAAAGGCACTTGCAGTCAGAAGCAACCTATCCTCACCAAGGATGTCAGGTAGTGCACAAGATAGCCTGGATCAAGAATGTAGCTCCAAAGACAAACTCTTCCCACCATTAGCATTTTAAACCAATATCTAGATACGGATGTATGAATGGAGCAAACCAGCCTCCCATCTCTATACGCTCTTTTCTTTTCCCTATATTTATGTTAAAATATTGGAAAACAGACTAAAGCATAATTATCTACCAACATACATCATCCTTGAGTTGTCTCATGGTTAAGGTTGGCCAAAACCCATAACTCTGAATATAAGCCTTCCTCATAAAGTCTTCATGAGCATTTACCAACAGTGTCGTACTCAAAACGTTAGCCCATTAATCCTAAATTACCTACCCAATTCCTGAGTTTTACCAATATTCCACACTTATATGTTCCACATTTAACAAATTGCTTACTACCCTACAACCTCTCTTCCTCTCCCCTGCAGAGAATCTCCCATGCAGCAACTGTGAAGCTACATTTGTTAGATCATGTGAGTCATGGCACATCAAGGTTAATTTCTGCACGATAACAGACCCCAAATAAAGGGAGTGTGCTTCTAAAGCTAGTTAATCATCCATAAATCTGTTCACAACACATCCTTTTGCTGTAGTTTGAAGACTTAGATACAACATAATAGAACGCTGTCAACTTCACAGCTTGAAACATCATGAACTGAATTGTTTGACTAGAGTTTCACAAACGCTAGCTTAGGTCATCTAATGTCCACATACTAAACAATCTAAAATCACCAATAAGGTTAGCTCTTTACTGGTAAAAACACAGGTGGGTGCGCGCATACACACAGAGAGCACCTAAAATTTATATCCGTTTTAAATATATTTGCAATATGTAAAATTCCCAAAACAAACAACTTTTAGAGAAGCCTGAATAATTGGACAATGCATTTCTGATGTGTCTGAACAGATCAAGGACGGATAGCTTGCCAGTTAAAAATTGCATGAAAAAGACCCTAAAATATGTGATAATGATTATAAATGAAAAGAGATTGAACATCTGATAAAATAAGCTAACCTGGCCAACCCATTTCCTCAGACTGGTTATGTGGTCTCTAATCTGCTCTGGGGTGAACAATTCTGTCAGAGATACACCTTTTATCTTTGGTTTCCCTGATTTACTTCCACCTCCAGAGTCAGTTGGTGGGGCATTTGCTTCCTTTTCAGCTTCCATCTTATCCTGGTTGATCTCTTTCTCAGCCAGAGTTGATTCTTGGTTGGCACAACCATCAACTCCATTTTGGAGAAGACCTTCAGCATCAGGTCTTGCAACATGCACATTCACTGAATCATCACTGATTGTGTTGCTACAAATAGGAGAATTTTGTCGTCCAGAACTTATGAATAAGTTGGGCTTCACTTCATTGACCTCAGACTTAGCAGTTATGGTTATCTCAGTTTGTTGGCACTCTTGAAAATGATCCTCCCTGAAAGCATGAGAATGATTCATAAGAGGGGCAGGTACTGGAGAATTTTCCCTCTTGGGTACAACTGAGGGGGAATTGTGATACACCTTCACACGTTTTGACAAAGACAGTGAATCATCAGAAGTTTCAATGGGCAATCTATGCATTTTACACACCACCGTATCTCCACCTGCTTCATTAGAAGTTCTCCATGAGTCATTCACCTGATTTGCAAAATCAGTATCAGATGGAGGACAACTTTGGGTCTTACATTTGGCTGCTATAAAATCCCGTACAGGAATACAGACAGGACAATCTGCTGCACGGCAAACACGGTAATGCTGATAAAGTTTTCTAGATTTACAACAGCGAGAGTAATTGCATTTTTCACTATTACATGTTCTCATATGAATCCATAGCTTCTGAACTATTATACAGTTGACTTCTTGGCATGCTCCCTTTGGAGCCGAACATTGACGAGCATGCAGCAAAAGCAAAATCCACCTCCGCTGGTTGTAATAATTTTGTTCATTTGTATTGTTTCCAGGACCACGATAGGGCCCACTTGAAGATTTTGACGATGCCACACTTTTGGTAACAGCAGCATGACCATTTGTACAACCCTCCGGAGAGAAACAAGATTGTTGAGCTTCCTCCTGTTCTGTTATTCTCTGGTGAAATTCCTCCAACATAAGCTGTCCAAAGGATGATTTATCTGGCATTTGAAGTTTCTGTATTGGTTGAGGTTGCCAATTACCATGCTGGAAAGCATCAACTTGTGGTCCACTAAAGAGGTAACTAAACTCATTTTCAGATCCAATAGCCTGCTGATGTGGAGGCAGCAGCAGTTCTGAAGCCTGTGAAAAGGAGGGATGGAAATCCTGAGCTAAAGGAGCAATCAGTTCAGCACCTCTAGAGTAATCACCATTAGAATTGTTCTGACTGTACTGACTTCCTAGGTCTGAAAAATTGAACTGTTCAGCACCTTGCTGGAGCAGAGATTCATTATGGTAATCAAGACCTTGCTCTGCCATAAGCTGTTGTTCAAGATTAGGAGTCACTGAAGACTGCTTTGACCCATCAGTCTTTGAAATAAGTTGCTGGTGCTGCTGCCTCTGTTGTTGCTGCTGGTTTTGAGCAATCCTTGCATAATGTTGGTTAGACTGTTGTTGGAGCTGAAGGTGATTAAAGCTTTGTATTTGATGTTGTGATTGCATTTTATTTTCAGAACTTGATAGAGGAGACTGGGAATTCATCTTCTGTGAACGATAAAAAAGTTGAGGCTTTATTTGTGCAGTCTGTTGCATTGACTGCAAATTTGCATGTTGAGCAAGCAGTGCTCTGTTTGTTTTTAATTTAGACGACAAGACTGTGGGGTTCATATTTTGGTCATTCATGGTAGAGCCGGCAGATGAAGCAGTTGCAAGCATGTTTTCTGAAACTGATGTATATCCATCACCAGTCATAGGTAGCATCTGTTGAGATGATGATGCTGTAAAAGAAGAATGTTGATAAAATAAATAACATCAACAATGACAAAAAAACATAAAAGAAAAACAAAAACAAAAATATGCATGTGGATAAAGCACACAAGAAGACCAACAAGCAACTAGGAAGCCTCCACGTAAAGAAGCATACATGCAACATGCATGAGGGTAAGGACATGGAAAGGAGGAAGAGTTTACTTGATATCATGGGTCGCTGAAATTGCTCATCAAAATGCTGCTGTGTAGAGCTACCATAAGAAGCAGTACTTCGGTACCTCTCAGATGCTGCAGCACCATTCACCAGTTGCATGTTACTCTCAGACCCTAACCCACCAACCATGACCACATTTGGAAATCTATGAAGAGAAGGCTTGTGCTGAATGTTGAAACCCATTCCAGCTCCTATTTGGCCTCCAGGACTATGCAGTGCATGGCTATTTTGACTTACAATATACTGTTTTGGTCTTTGTGGGTTTGAGAGAGCAGTAGATCGGGTTCTAGAAAATGCACCTCCATTTGAATAATCAGAACTAACAAGTGGTACTGAATTATTAAAACCAGGAGTTGGAATCAGCTGACTTGATTGTTCTGCTATGCCAATCGATGATAGTATACTATTTCCACCACCAGACCCAACAGCAGAATTGGCAGGCTGGTACACATTGAGACTGGGCCCTGCACAATCAGAACAGTCACCACTAGCCCAAGATAATAACATTACACTAAAAGCATTTGGTAAAGATGTATGAAACTAGAATTACCATTGACAGCATTCAGCGAAGGATTGTGTTTTAAACCAGCTGATCCATTTGCAAGAGGTACCAACGTTCCCATGTTGACTGTGGTTCGTGCCACAATACCAGCACTAACTGTAGGAATCATAGAACCATCAGCAGAAACAGAAACTACCGAGTTTGTGCTTCCACCATGGGACAAACCAGGTGTTGGTATCATAGTACTAATGGCTGAGGAAGATGATATATGATGCGTCAATGGCTGATTACTGTTAGGAATATTCTCTAACATAGCCTGCAAATGCTGCTCACTCGTCCCCATCACCATACTCATAGAGTCTCCCTGATTGCAAAAACACATGCATGGCATAGAGACCAGCTAAGAAAGTGAATGCAGATGGAATGACATAAACACCTGCAGTAGCCATGAATATTCAAAGAAACCACTGAACAGAAATAAAAATATCATTGCTAGCCTCTTCAGCACACAAGCACAGGGAAAAATGAGAGCAACAGATAACAGATGCAAGTTACTCTTAAACCAAGCTTACAAATATAAACAATGTCAAATCCACAAAAAAGCAATAAGAGAAGAAATTGCATTCATTTATTACAGCAATAATCTGAGCACCGATTAAGTACTAAGTAGAAACAAAATGTTGGTTATATAACATGAACACCTATTTCTTCACACACTACATAAATAAGAAAAGAAAACTGCTTGGTTGGAATAACATATAAGGCTCGTCACTCTAAACTTTTCATAAAATAATCACTGCCTGTTTCTGTCCCCTCCCCTTAAGGACTCCAAAGGATTCTCCTATAAAATGTCTTTCACTTGATCTCTTGACATTTACTACCATACAATGGGAAAACCCTGGAGTCTAGCATGTCCATGCCGGACTCTTAAGGCCCTGATATTGAACTTTATAATAACCTCATAGAACACTCATGCAGAATTTCTACACCATAAGAGTCACGCATCATGATGGACTTTAAGATAGTTTTGAATAGGCAGGGTCCACATTATATTGTTTTTTCCATCCGATCAAAGCAAGTGCATTGCACGTACCTAAAGCTAGTCACATTAAAGGTATTCAAATAGAAGAACACTAAAACCTTTGAAGCAGCATCCTTGAATAAATGTCCCTCCAATTGCCTTGCAAGATCTGGTTTTTTCTTGGTAGTCATGTCATTAGAATTATGCCTCCTGAGTATCTGGGTACTGCAAAATACATTGAAATAGTTACAAAAATCGCAAGACATAGTAAATTGGTAATTACATAGCTTCTAAAACTGAGCATGCCATGCACAGGATATATAAAATATGAACACAGAAGAGCACAAACATTTTTCACATAAATACAATTTGTTATCAACAAAAAACAATGAACTTGACATTTTAATCCTAAAGAAAATGGCACCAATTTAAGCAACAAACAGTGCAAGACGAGAGTTAAAATGCTAAAAGAACCATCCAAATAAGCAAATGTACAAGATCTCAAATTAGCATGATTGGGAAAGTAAGTTGAATCTATTCCAGAAGAGTAATACTAGGCCATGCACATTCGTTGCATGGGGCAAATCTCATTTCTTCTGCTTACTATCTCTTATAAAGAGAAAAATAGGTTAGAGAAGCATTTTCTATGTAATTCAGAGAATGGTCATTGTAGATTCCACCAAGGTTCCAAGATTATATGATAAACTAGTATAGAGTCCATTAGTTCATTAGGATTAAATGTGTTTGAGCTTAATCCTATTGCTTGAACTGAGTAGTGGTACTTCTGATTAAGATTCAGAGACACCACTTTGTTGAGATCAATGATGAACTTTCACAAGCCTAATCAACAAGCTCAAAACACCTTTACAATATCTAAATCAGTAAAAAAAAAAATATCAGGATGACATTCTCTTACAAATTTCTATAAAATGTTAAGAATTTAATGATAGATATGCCACCTCAAGATTTCCCTTAAGTGAGGTTTAAAATTGGTCCTACCATTTAATTGCTAATGAGGCTAGAATACGGTAGAAGGCACTGCCTGCCAGCATAAAATTGATAGCAAGATTATGGACCAAATCAAGAGGCTCTTAAAGATGGTACAAAATTCCCCATTTATTGGTTATCATATTTGAATAATGTCTTTTGGCAAATTAGAGATGTTGATTTTTATTTGATGAGAATAGAACTAAATGGTGTGCGCTTGGTTTCCTTATTGACATACATAGGTTTTGTAAAAGTGTTGATAAGTTTGAGCATGTTATCAACTTGGTAAAAAGTAATAAACTTCCTAGATGTGTCTCCAACATTTCCTATTTCAAATGCATATGTCAGATAAAAAAAGTATAGGGAAATCAATGAAGCCTTGCAAGCTGGTTTTCGAACATGCTCTTAAAGGAGAGTATGTACAACTCCTTGAAATCATCATCTAGTAATGTCTAACCTTCAGCTGCAATAATAATAATAAGGTTAAAAAGCATTACTGGGATTTAGTTAAGGTGATCAATCAAAAAAATACATCATCAAACAAATCATCTTCCAAACTGTTGAACCTTATCCTAATTGTGTACCCTTTATAAGAAAAACAGCCTCAACTGCAAAAGATTCATTTCCTTGAGCAAAAAGATAATTTATTCTCATGAATATTCCGCATATATGGTATTCAATTAAATGACATGTTAGGCAAACGATATTTTTGAACTAAAGGACTACAAGAAGTATGATCAGCTTCTGGGCATAATGGTATAAATCTGGTTCATTAATGGTTTCAATCAACAATATTATTACCTGCAAAAAAATATATATAGAATGAGAATATTAACTACTATAATAGTATAATACAAACAATTACATACATAAAAATATATGCATTTATTCACATGTAATATACATATATAAGTCCCTATCAATGCCTTGAGTCCACAACAACCAGCATGCTTAGAATCACGATTCCAAGTGCTTATTATGTTTTTGAATACAGTGTACGAAATATATGCAGCATATTTTTGAAAACATTGTATAGAAATATATACAGTATATTTTTGAATACATTGCATAGAAATATATGCAGTAATGAATAAACTGCATCTTTCTTTTTTAGCAATTCAGTCACAACCTGTCCATGGCAGTCGTATATATCCTGCATTCAGTTCAAGAGTACCCAAGTATGACCAAGCAAATACAGGTGGCCAGATAGATTTACTGCACATGTTGCCTATCGAATACAAGCAAATAGATTTATGTCGCTTTACGGTTTGTTCAATCATGAAACTCACTGACAGCTAATATGTGGTTCAAGCTCTAGTAATAGAGTGTTTTGTTTAACTTCATGTGTGGCGCTTATAACAGCTTTGTAAGCACTGTTGAATCATGACCAACCAACCTTTGTTCTGCATCATCTAAGGCAAACGAAATACCAAGAAATGTCACATCATTTCAAATGAAATAGCACATAAAAAGCACTGAAACAATTAGCTTTAAGGAGAGTGAGATACTGGAGAGGGTAGATAAGTCAACAAAATAGTGGTGATGAGATAATTGGCAACAAAGTGAAGATTTGAGTCATGGAGGTTAAAAGAAGATGAAGTGAAGCTCATCATTGCCAATGTTAAGACAAAATGGCATCTTTAGAAATCAAGCATTCGCATAGGCTCCAATGCACCAAGAAGAAATAAAGCGAATATCCTATTAAGATCCCACTCTTTGCCGCTACCGTCCTTGCTAGAAGTTTTGCTAGAGGTAGAGAGTTCCAAATCAAAGGAGGAGAGGACACTGGAGAAGCTAGAGTTCATTAATCTTGACAAAGGAAAGGATAGTGCTGGTGGTTGCAAAGTGGAAGTTTGAAAAGCGGAAATGGCCAAGAGGTGGGTGGTCAACAAGAAAATGGCAGTTCCTCCTTCCTTGAAAGGTTGTGAGCATCACCAATGGGTTTAGAGAAAAGTTATTCTAAAGTATTCTATAATATATACATAGACATACATACAGAAGTGTGACATGAAAAAGCAGGGAGTTTATTCCCACTGTAGCATGAGGTCAAACTAGCATAATACAATACACGGATCTCCACCAGCAAAATGCACATATGGTACAATACTCGGCATCTTGTATCATGCATGTAGTTTGGTGGCAGCATATGCTAACTAGCATGGAACAATATTAATCTTATTCTTTGAAATTGCCCCACTGGCATCTTGATTGGCAGTGTACAAATCTGTACTACAATTATCACAAGCATGGTATATGATACATAAACCCTTGCTAATGTTGTAATGTAGATTATGAAGACAAACTCAGAGACCAGGTAAATCTTGGTGTAAGTATGAAAAACTCCATGTTCTGGATAGTAAATGATATGACAGAACCGAGATGCATGCTGGCTGAGAAAAAAGTCTGTTCCCTTCAGCCCTCTTGAGCTAAGGGGTAATTAATTCCATTAGTGTTGCTGGTATAAAACAACTAAAGTGGCATCAGCTACTGCACTTCAACTTTCTAAGAATCACATCAAGCTAGATCTTCAAGACATCTCCATAGATATTTTTGTTTTCAATCATCATAATAAATTTTTCATTCACTCATTTTCCCTATCCTACCATCAAAGGTTCAGATACTCTCTTGTATGTCCAAATTTAGATTGCTTCATTGCTCCATCTGCTGATTATTGAAACATGGAATGAGACCGCATACATGACAGAGCTAGAATGAACTTGACTGAGTTCAATGGTGCTAATTGGACTGAACATGCTTGGAAAGATACTTCTTGTATCTGTTACCATGGTCTTTGCTTCCAAGATTCAGCATTTATCCATAGCGAAAGGTCAAAATATGATCAAGACAGTTACAATGCTTATCATCTGGTTTCATCACACAAGAATGCTGCTAGGGATAAAAACCTTCTGTTGGTGTTAGATTCCAATGGGACTGTTCGGGGTCCTAGACAAGCTCCAGGACAAGCCTGATGCAAGGAAAGATCGAAACAAGGTAGAAAATCTATGATTTAGTACTATCCTAGGTCTGCCGCATGTTTTAGGCATAACTCAATGTAGTTGCGTGCCCAAGACGTTACCAGTAAATGAGAATTGAGCTTGAGGCCCCATAACTTTCTAGATATGGCTCTTGCTGTTTCAATCATCACCAAAGTCCCAAATTTCGCTCAAAGAAGTTCCGCCTGATCGAACTAAAACTTAAGATGTGCAAATAAAGCTAAACGACCGAACCTTTATCATTGAATCCGGCAAAAAACAACTACAGGAAGACCAATTATATCCACAATTTTAAAGTGTTATACCAAAAACATATCCTCAGTACACTTCTCGATTAGTAAAACAGATAAAATCCCCATTTCCAGCTAGCAAAAGCAAAGCATCGAAGAAGCCCTTTTTTCCAGGATCGGGGAAGAAAAGAATGGCGATCACCAGAGGAGCCAAAATTCTTCGGAATAACATTAAAAAAAAAGATAAAAAGACAAAAATAGAGGAAAGGAAGAAAGCAAAACCTCGGCAGTCCACGTCCATTAGCGTGGACTCGACCCAAATCCACGATCAATCAGGCAGGAGCGACTTCACCGAATCCTTCATCAGAAAAAAAAAAATTGAAAAAAGAGGTGAATAGGCCGGAATCAAACACCTAGAGTTAGGGTTCCGTCCTCTCCCACGCGATCGATCCGAGACGTTTCACCGATGGCGAGAAAGAGAGAGGGTTTCTTCGATTTGCCCCGTTTTCATCCCGTCGTGTGTTTTTTATTGACCCTTTTTTTTTTTTCTGATGGCCGTTTGTTTGTTGATCTAAATAGGTGCGACCCCAGGTAGGCGCTGGACGGTGATCCTCGTTTGCCCACCTGCGATGGGAGATCTCTGCCGTCCGTTTAGTGGACCCCCGCCTGTTTGCAGGGACTATAACACCGTCCGAGATTTTGACGCATAGAGGCAGCCCCTCCGAGCCCGGAGCAAACCCACCCCTTGCATATCCCGGCGGAGTTGAGACTTTCTAAACCAATTTCTCGAATAATTCTTCAAATATATCAAAAAAAATTCAAGCATATCATGTATATATATATATATATATATATATATATATATATATAGAGAGAGAGAGAGAGAGAGAGAGAGAGAGAGAGAGGGGAGGGGGGGGGGATTGACTAAATTTCGTTCGATCGAATCTCAGCTTCCATCCAATCGGATCCTTGGATTGGCGCGTATCTCAGAGTTTCTTTTATAAACTAACTGAGGAGTTCGGAAGATGTTAGCTAAGCTGGCGTGTTAAAAAAAAAAAAAAAGTATTCAATAGGATGCGATGCGACGTAAGGCTAGTGTGCACAACCATCATCATCTCTTCCGCCGTCGTCTTCCGATAACCCCACCCCCCACTCGCCTCCTCTCTTCTTCTCTCTCTCCCCCATTCACGACCACCGTCTTCCAATAACTCCCCCACCTGCACCTCTTCTCTTCTTCTCTCTCTGTGCACCCACAGCCGTCGTCTTTCGATAACCCCCCACCAGTGCCTCCTCTCTTCTTCTCTCTCTTCCGCGGTCGCCATCTCATCTCCTCTCAAGCTGTGTCTCCCCCCCCGTGGCTGCCATCTCCTCTCCTCCCAAACCTCTTCTTCTCTCTCTTCTGCGGTCGCCGTCTCATCTCCTCCCAAGCTGAGTCCCCTCTGCGGCCGCCATCTCCTCTCTTCATTATTGAATATTTTTTATGAATTATATTCAAAAATTTATATTCTTATTGTTTTTCATTGTTGTTTCTCACTGTTTGTGTTTATTTTGAGAAAATAAACACAAACTGCAAATAAGGATAAATACTCCATCCATAAAAAATAATAAAAGAGGAGGATAAATACTAAGCCCTGTAAAAATAAATATAAATTATTGAAGGATAAATATAAACTCTAAATAATAAACAGAAATTGTGAATAATAAACACAAATAAACTGTGAATAAACATAAACTCTATGCAGATAAATAGAAACTATGAATAATAAATGCAAACTTCATACCAATAAACAAAAATTTTTCAGGATAAACACAAATTCGAAGTTCAAAAGTTCAGTGATCCTAAGGTCCACCCACGATAAACAACAACAAGAGAAAAATATTAAGTCCTATAGAAATAAACACAAACTATCAGAGAATAAACACAAACTCTAAATAATAAACAGAAAGTGCGAATAATAAATACAAACTTTGTGCAAATAAAAAAAACTATGAATAATAAATACAAACTCTATATCGATAAATAAAAATTTTTCAAGATAAATGCAAACTCAGATTGGACTTCAGTTAGAGTTTGTGTTTATTATTTGAAGTTTGTATTTGTCCTCCGATAGTTTGTATTTGTTTCCATAGGACTTAGTATTTATCCTCCTTCCTCTTGTTGTTTATTATGGTGGACCAGGACCTAAGTTTGTATTTATCCTGAGAAATTTTTATGTATCGACATAGAATTTATATTTATTATTCATAGTTTCTATTTATTATTCAAAGTTTGTACTTGTTATTTGCAGTTTCTGTTTATTATTTGAAGTTTGTGTTTATCTTCAGATAGTTTGTATTTATTTGAATAGAACTTTAGTGTTTATTATCTTTTTTTGTGTTTTATCCTAGGTGAGCCATTGGATTACTCAACTTTTGAACTCCTATTTATCCTAGGAAGTTTTTATTTATCGGCACAAAATTTGCATTTATTATTCGTAATTTTTATTTATCTACGTAAAGGCCTAAATTATGAGCTGACTCGAAGAGCCTATGTTGTGATCCTAATGAAATTTTTTGTGATTTATGGTGGTAGTGAAGGGTACGGATCAATATAAATATTATGTTTATCTTAAAAAAATTTTGATTTATCGGTACTTTATTACGCAAACTACTATCATCTATTATCATGATAGATTTCAGATAACTTTTAGAGTTATGCATGGGCGCTTTCAGCCTTCCTGAATATTTTTTTTATCTCCATGGAATAGAGGACCTGCATCTTCTTCTTCCTCATCTTCTTCTTCCTCCTTCATTACAGAACAAGAATAATAAATCAATAAAATTTAAACCTAAAATCGAAGATATTGACGAAGGAAGCTGGAAAAATTCATAAACGTGCCTACACTTCCTGAAGGTTTTTTTCTCTGATTTTAGGTTTAAATTTTGTTGATTTATTAATCCCTATTCTTTAAATGAAGAAAGAGAAAGAAGAGGACGTGGGTCAGAGAAAAAAAATCTTCATGCAAGATTGTAGGTGCCTACATCTTGATTGTAGGTGCTTACAATCAAGATACAGGCGCCTACAATCATGCATGAAGGTGCCTGAAGGTTTTTTTCTCTGATCTACATCTTTTTCTTCCTCCTTTATTCACTCACAGAATAGGGGTTAATAAATTAATAAAATTTAAACATAAAATCGAAAGAAAAAAAAATTGTGCTTCATGTATGATTGAAGCACCTACAATCATGCATGAAGATGTCTTTCTGAAGTTTTTTTTTCTCCTACTCACATTCTCTTCTTCCTCCTTGTTCATTCACGGAACAAGGGTTAATAAATCAATAAAAGAACCTGAAATGAAGGCACCTACATGCTCCATGTAGACACCTGGAGCATGTAGGCGCCTACATGCTCCATGTAGGTGCCTTCATTTCAAATTTCTTCAATAATTTTTTTGATTTTATGTTTAAATTTTGATGATTTATTAACCCGTATTCCGTGAATGAATAAGGAAAAAGAGGATGCGGATCTCCTATTCTGTGGAGAAAAAAATCTTCAAGAAGGCTAAAGATGCCTTCAGTAGCCTTCTGAAGGCGTCTTCATGAAGACGGATAAAAGTTATATTTTTCATGTGAAAAAAAATAACCTTTCTTTATGCAAATCCAATCCACTTTAGGTCGCTCATGCACAGCTCTGAAAGTTGTCTGAAATCCATCATGGGGAAGAGATAATAATAGATGGCAGTAGTTTGTGGACAAAAATCTCCTTCATAACAGCAGACCACTCCGAGCTGTCTTCCGATAACCTCCCCCCCATCCGCACCTCCTCTCTTCTTTTGTTTCCCTCCACCCACGACCGCCGTCTTTCGATAACCCCCCCACCCATGCCTCCGCTCTTCTTCTCTCTCTCCTATGGTTGCCGTCTCACCTCCTCCTAAGCCGAGTTTCCCACCCCACGGCCGTCATCTCTTCTCCTATCAAACCCCCCACCAGCCATTAGTGAATATTTTTTATGAATTACATTCAAAAATTTGTATTCTCATTATTGTTTCTCATTGTTTGTATTTATATTGAGAGGATAAATACAAACTACAAATAATCTTAGACAGGATAAACACTTCATCTACGATAAACAATAAGAGAGGAAGATAAATACTAAGTTCTGTGAAAATAAATACAAACTCTAAATAATAAATAAAAGCTGTGAATAATAAACACAAACAGACTATGAATAAATACAAACTCTGTGCAGATAAATAGAAATTGTAAATAATAAATGTAAACTTCGTACTGATAAATAAAAATTTTTCAGGATAAACACAAACTCGAGGTACCAAAGTTAAATAATCCTAGGATCCATCCACGATAAACAACAACAAAGAGGAAGAGAGAAGGATAAATACTAAGTCCTATAAAAATAAATATAAATTATCAGAGAATAAACACAAAATCTAAATAATAAATGAAAACTGTGAATAATAAATACAGAGTACTCTATGTAAATAAATAGAAACTACAAATAATAAATAATAAATATAAATTCTGTACCGATAAATAAAATTTTTTTAGGATAAACACAAATCTGAACTGAGCTCTAATTGAAGTTTGTATTTATTATTTAAAATTTATATTTATCTTCTGATAGTTTGTATTTGTTTCCACAAGACTTAGTGATTATTCTCCTTCCTCTTGTTGTTTATCATGGTGGATCAGGATCAGTTGACAAGTTTCTGTTTATCCTAAGGAGTTTCTGTTTATCGATACAGGATTTGTATTTATTATTTATATTTATTATTTATTATTTAAAATTTATATTTATTATTTAAAATTTTTATTTATTATTTAGAGTTTATATTTATCTTCAAATAGTTTATATTTATTTGGATAAGACTTAGTGTTTTATCATTCTCTCTTGTGTTTTATCCTGGATGGGCCATTAGATCACTCAACTTTTGAACTCCGAGTTTGTGTTTATCTTGAAAAGTTTCTGTTTATCGGTACGAAGTTTGCGTTTATTATTTATAGTTTCTATTTCATACAAAAATCTGAATTATGATCCGATCCGAAGAGCCTGCGTTGTGATCCTAATGGACTTTTTTGTGAGGTCTGTGATGTTTATCTTAAAAAAAATTTGTTTATCAACACTTTATTATGCAAACTGCTATCATCTATCATCATGATGAATTTCGGACAACTTTCAGAGTTGTGCAAGGGCGCCTTTAGCCTTCATGAACATTTTTTTTTATCTCCATAGAATAGAGAACCCGCATCCTCTTCTTCCTCCTTTATTCACGGAATAAGGTTAATAAATCAACAAAATTTAAGTCTAAAATCAGAGAGATTGACAAAGAAAATTAAAAGGATTTATGAAGAAAACTAGAAGGATTCATGAAGGTGCCTTCAAGTACCTCCTCTCTTCATTGCATGTAGGCACTTACATGTGAATTATAAGTGCTTACAATTCACATATGGGCACCTACAATTCATAAGTAGGTGCCTACAATTCATGTAGATGCCTACATGTGGAGGAGGTCACCGGCGGGGTGATGGAGGCCAGCAGCACAATCAAGCTCGACGGACGTGCAAGTGTCTCGTTCAAAAGCATATAGCGCCTATATATGAATTGGAGGTGCCTACATGTGAATTGTAGGCACCTACATGTGAATTATAGGTACAATTCACATGTAGGTGCCTACTATTCATGTCAATTCATGTAGGCACGTACATACGGAGGAGGCCGCCAATGGAGCAGCTAGATCCGACGGACGTGCAAGCACCTCGTTTAGGAGCATGTAGGTGTCTACATGTGAATTGTAAGTACCTACAAATGATGTAGGCGCCTACAATTCTTACAATTGAATTGTAGGCGCCTACAATTCATGTAGATGCCTACATGCGGAGGCCTATATCGGCCGTGGTGCAGTCAAGCTCGACGGGCATGCGAGCTCCTCGCCTAGGAGCATGTAAGCATCTACATGCGAATTGTAGATAGCTACAATTCACATGCAGGCACCTACAATTCATGTAGGCGTCTATATACGGAGGAGGCTGTCGACGGGACGACAGAGGTCAGTGACAGACCGACGAAGACCAACAGCGATGCAGCCAAGTTTGATGGAAGTGTGACACATCATCTAAGAGCATGTAGTATCTACATGTGAATTATAAGTACTTACAATTCAATTGTAGGTGCCTACAATTCAAGATGCCTACATGCTCCATGTAGGTGAGGCGCATGCATCCACCGGGCTTGGCTACACCACCGCCAGCCTCCACCGGTCCACCACACCTTATAGGCCGTGCCATCTACTTCGAACTTCTCTCGCACGTGTCTTCATCGTCTGAACTTTGTTTGTGATGTTCTTGGCTTGTTGGATCGGAGGGGATAGGTGCGGGGCGGCCGTATCTCTTCATCGCATTTTTTTTTATGGTGAATGAAAGCACCTTTATGAAAGCATCTTCAACACTGTAGCATAATGGGAGGGGGGATGGTGGCATCGTGTCATAATTAATGCACATTTTCTCCATCGCATCTCTCTTTTTTTTTTAAACAATGCCAGAGCAGCTAACAGGCAAGGAAAGTCCTCCGTTTGCTTTTTAGAAAAATTTTGGAGATACGTACCGATCCAATGGCTGGAGAGTCGATCAGATATAGGCTGAAATTCTATCGATTGAAGTCTAGTCTACCTCTATATTATATATATATATATAATATTCTGTGAGGAGTATTGAAGTGTTGCCAATTAAGTTTCTCAAATAAATTTTATTGTGCCACCTGAAAAGAATACATCTTCATATTAAATTATGTTATTAATGTATGATATTATTATATTTTTACAATTAAAGCCTATTTATATAGATAGTTAAAAATACAAAATGATTCTAAGAATTTGAATAAATATTATTTTATTATTTTGATATAATTTTTTTCAATCTAATCAGATTTAGAAGAAAAATTATTTTTATACATCCGATCATGCGCAACGCACGGGTCTTCGACTAGTATATATACACGCACACACTTATACATACTGTAATTTATGTTATATCTTTGAACATTTACGTCTTCTTGCAAGTTTTGTGAATCAAAAAATTATATATATATAATTTATTTAAAAAAACTATATATATAATTTATTTAAAAAAAATTCTAGCTGACTGTCACAAAAACTCTATTTGGTTAAGAAAATATGGCTAGATTGGACAACTGGACACCTGTCATCAGCACTGCAGAAAGGATATAGAAGGTGGATCGATTAGTAATGTCCCCTTCATCTTGCTTGGCAGCTTCTAAATCTAAGTTTGGACCATTGGCGGACCTTAAGGAGGGGAGTAGGGGATATGGAGCAATGCCTATAGAAGTGACTGTAGGTTGTTTTTAATTGGGAAAATTCAGGCTGGGTAATCTAAGGACAAAAAAAAAAATCCCACCCAACAGCAACTTGACTCTTAATGTTTCTGTGCTATCATCTGAAGCACTAGTCTTGGTGATAGGGTTGCGTTTGGTAGCTGACAATTGTTGCCCAGCTATGCAACTCAAGAGGGGGGTGAATTGGATTTTTAAAAATTTAAAATTAATTTACAACTATGAGGATTTTATAACAATAAGCAAGATAAATGTGGAGAGTGAAATTTATGCAAGGTGTAGAAGTTGGATGCAAGAATGCAAGAAGATAAAAAAATTTAAAAGGAGAGCAAGTAAGCACAATACAAACAAGAAGATTTATAGTAGTTCGGTGCCAACCTTACACCTACGTCCACTCCCGAAACTCATACTTGAAAATTCAAATCTACTAAACCGTATTCAACCCGAATACAATATTGAAACCTCCGACTCTAGCTATTCCAAGCTAGAACACTTATTTTTCAGGTACAAGTCAATCAAATACAATTCGATTCAAGGTTCGGATCAACCTTTTCATATTTTAGAACCCTTCCAAAATAAAATATCAACTCAAAATAGAGTATAGCAGTTAATCACATAGAAATACAGATGTAACTCCTTTAACGAGCGAATAAAGCTTTAAATACACTTTACAAAAAGAGAAGCAAGCTTTTTTAATTTTTCTCAAGGTGGTTGAAGACTTGAATGAGCTCTTGAGGTGTTGGTGAACTTGAAATAAAAGCTTCTTAAACTTTAAGAGGGCTCTTGCTTGGGATCGAAAATGAATGCTTGAAGAATCTTTTCAAAATTTTTTTGTCGATTCCCTCCTTTAAGTGCCTTTTATAACTTCAAATAATGGTGGAGAGTAATCTGGATTGAAATAGAGCCGTTGGAGCACATTAAATGGGCATTAAATGCAGCCAAAACGAGCTGAAAACTAGCCGTTGCGGAATTTTTTCGTCACAGGGGTCGACTCATAGGGTTGACTCATGCTCATGAGTCGACTCATGGGGTCGACTTCTGTGGCACAGAACAGAAAATGACTGTTCTGTAATTTTATCCTACACAGCAGCAGAGATCGACTCATAGGATCGACTCATGCTCAGGAGTCGACTCATGGGGTCAACTCACAGAGTGTACCAGCCAAAGAATTTAACGTGCCGTTCAACCCCTTTTGCCATGAGTCGACTGATAGGGTCGACTCAAATATATAAATATAATTTTCTTTCAAAATATATATTCAAAAATATTAAAATTACTTCCAATAGATTATAAATCTTGTATTCTTGCTCTTGAGGCTTCCGAATCATAACTTGGTAAAATTACTATTTTGCTCCTGAAATACAATAATTTTTTTTTCAAGTCAAAATTATTAGTAACCCCCTCAAATACTTTGTAATCATCAAAATCAATTCAAGGAGCAACAGCAATCTATTCAGATTATCGACAATTTAAAGTGAGCCCATTGAATTACTATGTTTGATATGCATTTTGGATGGCAATCCAAATTGCCTTACCAATCTATATTGCCTTGTAGGAGATAATCTAGATAGTTTTGGAAAAGGATAGCTATTCAAATTATCATTTCTTTAGCAATGTTACAAAAAAAAAGAACAAAATTATCCCTTAAAAAGTCACATAAAATCAGTCTCTCTGACCACGGTAACACCATCGACAGAGGCTAGGTCTGCTACCACCTCCCCCTCTCCCCATCCTAACAGGCGCCTCCTATTCCTCCCATGGCCACGGAGACAATAACAACGACGATGACAATGAAGAGGAGCGCGGGCTCCTCATGAACTCTAAGACCTCCAAAGAGAAGATCCTCGATCAAGAGCCCAAGATCCTCCTATATTGCACTGCTGCCTCTCTACTCTTCCCCTAGCTCTCCATCATCGATACCCCACGCCTCCTTAGCCCCTCCATTTGGATCTGGGACCCTGCAATATCCTTCTCCCCCCGCCTCTACCTGCATCTATGATCTCGCTCGTAGGCCCCATGGATTAGGCCACGGAGGTACTCCTTATTGCCCATGATGAGTACAAAGATCGCCTACAGCCAAATTTGGTTGGTGGGCGGTAGTTAACAATGGAGCTGACCTCCAAGGGAGAGCGCCAGGCCAAGGCTTTGGCCGTATTCAAGGTGTAAAGTTTACTTCCATGTACATATCACCGTTGAATCGGACAAGGGCTACTATGGCCTTTATTTGTACCAAATACAATAATTTGATTTAGGAGTATTTTGAAAATTTAACTTTCTATTATTAATAATCTGATTGTCATACCAAATATATTGTTGCAGCTAATCTCCTGTTGCGCATGTTGCCGGTGAAGAGCACCTACAAAATGAAATCCATACTAATCAGAATTATATCCGACGGAGACCCTCCGATGCTTAAGTCAATGGAGAGTGATGAACAGCGGATAAGAATTCAAAGAGACAGAGTTTCAGCTCTCAAAAGATCTTATCAAATACTATTCATTTAGCTCCTTTTATAGACGAGTAGTTGGCAACCGTCTGTAATGATTAGTCATGTGGGTCTCGTTTATTTCGGTATTATGTGATCATGGGATTGATGGTTATACCTGCCATTGATCATGTTCCGGCCATTATGCACTTTCTGTGCTTGATAATTTCTGATAAGCCGACTATACGTCGATAATCAAGATATGTCTATCGTATGTCGGTAGTTATGAAAATCTGAATGATTATCGATCGATAACTCTGATATGCCGACGATCATCGATCTGAAATCAGTCTAGTCATCATAGTTGGAGTTTATCAAATTTATGGATAGCCGACTGTCACTTGGCCAATCGATTGATAGTTGACAAGTTGTGCTTATCAGGTAGATTGAAAGTCAAAATCGGGGAGTCGGCCAAATCACCCCAACAATTGCCCCCTACTCCCAAGTTCAAGGTAGTCTGACATACATGTTGTCACGTGGTTTGTCACGTTGGATGAAGAGAGTTGCCACATATTGTCTCGAATCCCGATTCGATTGTAGATATTAATGGTTCTTCAAAATATGAAAGGTCTTCGTTCGTTTTGTCGTTTCGATATCTGCAATATCACCATTGGGGTGTTGCTTCGAGAAGATAGCCGGACGTCTAGAGAATCCAAACGATTTGATTTTAACTAGTCAATTTCGATCACGTGTCTAGATATCATTAGTTCAATACTGCTCATGTGGATAGTGGTGAGGTGGCATGATCTGAGGGTAGGTGCGTCGAACCATCGATCAGTGATCGATTTTGATGTGGCTACGTGTCGAAACCTGGGAGAGCCTTGATTTGAATAACTTCATCCGGACTACTGAGGGATCCTATATATACAGTGTCCTTTTTATTTGGATTTTCCACTTTTATATTCGTCATTTTTCTCTATAACAGAAGGTTCTGTCTCCCAAGTACTGAGAGCTCTTGAAGTTTCTGTTCTTCACGTCACCTCTAGCTCCAGGTCGAATTTTCATTCTTTTCTCTTAGGTTTCTCTCTCTTTCTTCTTCTGCTTCTAGGTTCTTTTATTTTCAATAGTGAATAAGGATAAGAAGGCGCAGGCCTCAACTTCTCAAGATCCGGAGATGGAAGTCTCTTCTTTGTTCGGACCCAATATCGAACGGATTTGATAATAGTATCGTATCTCGAAGCAATATCAGCTTTCTGTCCTGATCCGGATGGTCAGGTGAACTCCCCTCCTTCGGATTAGATTATTTTTTATATCGAGGACCTTCGAACTGATCTTTAATTTTTGATTTCTGAGTTTGTCTGAAATCTTCTTGATTATTATCAACTTTGTCCCACTCAGCTGGCTCCGAATTTCATTCGGTTGATTATCAGCTTTGCCTTGTTGTGTCGTCTCATCCTGACCAACCCTCATCCTTCTCTTTTTCGGGCTTTCTTTGTTCTTCATCCTCATTCCAAAGTCAAGGGATGGTGATTTTTCAACCCGAGGAATGGTCTTTCTTTCATCTCCGATTTTCCATCGTCTATTCATGGATGGAAGAATTAATTTTTTTTATTTTTTCTTCATCTGCTTGGGGCTTTTCTTCACGCTGGGGTGATCCAAAAACTGGCTCCAATGAGCATAATCGGATCGATGTCATCAATTGGGAAGACTTCCCCCGACTTAGAGATATAGAAGTTCCAACATAACGAGAGCTGATGACAGAGCAGGCTCTCTATGATGCTAGACTTAGTTTGATAATTTTTTTAGATATAGCAAAATTAGTCGGTCGCTTTATTTTTCATTTACTTTGAGTTTTGTACTAAACTGTCTTTTGGTTGCAACCATGCAGACGACAGCATGAGTTTTTGCTACTGAGATCCATCTACACGCTGTCAAGAAGAGAGCAGCGGTCGATGCTGGACCATCCCGACCACAGAGAAGAAGTCGAGTCGACTCCCAGTTGGTACCTGCAAGAGAGTCCGACGTTCTGTTGGTATCGATTTCTGAATTGGTTATAGCATTGTTGGCTCCGACAACACTTCCTTCGATTGAAGTGCTGTCAGTTAGAATCGAGGCGGCAAGAGATGAAGATGCTGCACTAGAACCATCGATGGTGCCACTAATTGGGGCTCAGGCCGATCTACAGTCGCGGTCGAATCAGAACTATCAACCATTATGCAAGCTATTCCTCCAGCAGAGCAGTCTCAGGCACAGTCAAGTACCGACTTTATGGTGGTGTCAAGCGAACAACCGCCGACTGAAGAGCAGGGGAAGGCGCTGGCTATTTCCATCGATAATGGATCGTCGGCGGGTCATCGGACTCTCTTCCACATCCAAATCTTGGTTGGTGAGTCAACTTTGGCCAATCTAGCCTTGGCTAAATGGCTCATCGAAGCAGCTCTTCTCCCATTTGACAAGAAGAGCAGGAAAAATTGAACTATGTCCGAAATATTTTCTTCATTTTATCCGACAATGCTTGGGGTGGGTCAACGAAACTTTTTTTTCTTTTTTTTTGTTGATCTGACTTGACTTGACTTGTTCTTTTCTTTCAGTGGATACACGATATGTACGCTCTAGAGAGTGGATATCGAAAGATCACCGAGCTTCGTCAGACGTGGATGGATAGAGTGGTGGCCACCAACGTCGAAAAAATTACTATCGTTAAACAGCTTCAGATGGCAACTAAACAGAAGAAGATGCTTCAAGAAGAGGTCTTCTATATGACGGCTAACCTGTAGTCCTCCAAAGTCAAACTTGAGTCAGCTCGTCAGAGCATCACGTCTCTCGAATCTCGGATCAAGAGCAAGAAGCATTCCATCAGTCGACTTTGGAGAAAGAAAGAGACGGATGCATCAAAAAGTTTGAAGCAGAGCGTGGAAGGCATCGGGCCACTATGGAGAGGTTGGCATTGATCGATGCAGAGTCGGCCTCTGCGAAGGAAGAAGCCGAGTCAGCGAGAGATACTCTGAGTCAGCCTCTGCAAAGGAAGAAGCCGAGTCAGTGAGAGGTACTCTGAGTTTGGCCATCGAGAATTTCAAAGATTCACAAGAATTCAAAGATAAAATTCTCGAGAGCAGATTTGCCTCCTACTATATCGGATATGAGAATGGTATAGATGCAGTGGGGAGATTGTATTTGGACTTCGACCTGAGCAGCATCGTCCTCCCTAGTTGGGGAGAAGAGGTTGCTGAGGAGATCATCGCACCAACTAAAGAAGATGCATCGGCTACACCAGAGCTTGCTCCATCCACCGAACCAGCTCTAACCACCGAAGTACCGAAGCAAGATGATGAAGAAGCCGACTGGTGACCGGTGCCATACTTTTTCTTCTTCTTTTTGTAATCGACTAAGTCCAATTTTGTAATCAAACCTTGGGTCCAATTTTGTAACCTTTTTTTAATGAATAAAAATTTTTTTTTGAGTATGAAATCTCTTTTTATACTTGTACTTTCAATGTCATTGAATAATAGTCGAGTTTTCGATCATCCATTAGTGAATTGAATGTCGTCCACTAGTCATAGTAGAGTTTGTCCACTAGTCGAATGTCAGCTGACTTATTGTATATATTTTTTAGATATTTGATAGACGATGGTAAGTCGAATATCTTTCGACTGACCATAGTCACATCGGTATATTTTCTACTCAATTGAAGTCGAGTCGGTGTAATATTCTACTTAGCTAAAGTTAAGTCGGTATGAGTAGTCATTCGACTTAAATCAATTTTTACAGTGAAAAATTGAGATATAGTCAGTATAAATCGATCGATTATATATCGACTTGATATCGTCGTTCGACTTAAGTCAGTTTTTATAGTAAAAATCGAGATATAGTCGGTGCAAATTAACTGATTACTTTTCGGTCTGATGCCATTTTGTTGATAACTTATAGTTGATTGAAGATTTCAAGTATACATATGAACATACATACAATCAACTTTATTGATAGTATATCTTCAAATTATCGACATTTCAAGTCTGAAGAATAGTCGTCCCATCAAGGGCTTCTAGTCGATATGCTCTCAGTCGAAGTATTTTGATTATTCTGTAGGATCTTTTTCAGTTCGAAGATAATTTTTTCTGATTTAGAGGCTTTGAAACTTTAGCTTTTCTTAGGATCAGATCTCCTGGACGAAAGACTTTCGGCTTGACTTTTGCATTGTAATATCAAACTATTCTTTGCTGATATGCTGCCATCCGAACTTGAGCTTGCTGTCTGATTTTTGAAAGTATATCTAAATCGACTCTTCAACATTCAAAATTGCTTGACTCATTATACTGCTCTACTCTTGTTGATGATAATTCGATCTCAAGTAGAATCATCGCGTCCATCTCATAAGCTAGGTTGAATGACGATTCTTCTATCAGTATACGGAGAGTTATTCAATATGTCCATAAGATCAGATATAATTCTTCTATCCAGAGATCTTTAGCTTCATTCAATCTAATCTTGAAATTATATAGGATTGTTCGGTTTGTTACCTCCACTTCACCGTTAGATTATGGATGGCCGACTGATATGAGTTTGTGCGTAATATAAAATTTTGCACAAAATTCTTTAAAATTTTGATTGTTGAATTGTCGACTATTGTCGGTGATAATGATGTATGGTAGATCGAATCTACATATGATTAACTTCTGAATGAAGTCTTCGATCTTACTTTTAGTAATTTGTGCCAAAAGTTCAGCTTCTATTCATTTGGTGAAGTAATCGATCGCAACTACTATAATTTTTTTCTGATCGGATGTTAGAGGGAAAGGACCAAGTATGTCGATTCTCCATTGTGTGAAGGGCCATAATGCAACAATTGATGTCAGCTGGTTGGCTGGTTGATGTTGTATGTTAGCATATTTCTGACATGATTTACATCTTCAGATAAATTTAACTGCATCTTTCTTCACGATGGACCAATAATATCCTTGTCGTAAGATTTTATAACTCAAAGATTTACCCCCCAAGTAATTTTCACAATTTCTTCATGAACTTCTCAGAGTGCATAGTCGATATCCATCGGTCTCAGGCACTTCAGTAAGAAAAGAGAGAATGATCTTTTATAAAGTTGTCCATTCATTAAAATATATTGCGAGACCATTCATCGTAGTCATTTAGCTTCTGAGAGATCTGCAGATAAAATTTCATCAGTCAGATACTGGATGATCGGGTCCATTCAGCATAGCTTGTCATTGATTTGTAGTACTTTTTTGACTTTAACAATGCTCAATTATTCAAGACATTCGATAAATATTCGATCGAGCGAGTTGAATGAAGTGGTTGTGAGTCAGAAAAGTATATCAGCTTGAGTATTTTTTATTTTTGAAATATGAGAGATCTCAAAATATTTTAAAGTTGATGTAAGATCTTTCATTTTCTGAAGATACTTCATCATAACCAGATCTCGAGCTTCAAACTTGTTCTTAACTTGTCCAATAATTAACTGTGAGTCGGTGAAGACCTTTAGATTATCAATGTCAAGCTCTTTGACAATCTTCAAGCTGGCTAGGATAGCTTCATACTCGGCTTGGTTATTTGAAGCTTTAAAATTAAACCGAAGGGCATATTCCATTACAATTTCTTTGAAATTGGTAAGGAAGAGATCGGCTCCATTGCCTTGTGCGTTGGATGCTCTATCAATATGTAGCACCTACACCGATATTAAGTCAGTCTCAAGAGTTTCAACTTGCTTTAGTTTATCATTGGATTCATCTTCAAAGTTATTGTCAGATATAGTACACTCGACGACGAAATCGACCAAAACTTGTGCCTTCATTGACGGTCGTAGATGATATTGAATATCAAACTTACTGAATTTTATTATCCACTTTGCCATTCGACTTGAAGTATCAGGTTGGTATAAAATTATCTTCAACAATTGATCTGTCGAGACAAGTATAGGATGTGCTTGAAAGTACGGACAAAATTGCTGTGATGATATGACTAGAGCATAGATCATCTTCTCTGCTCTTGAATATCTTATTTCAATATTATGAAGCACCTTACTGGCATAGTAAATTGGCTATTGAATTTGGTTTTCATCCTCTTGGATGAGTATCGAACTAACTACTTCTGTCGAAGTAGTCAGATAGAAATATAAAGTTTCTCTAACTTTTGATTTTGTAAATAAATATTTTTTTAGATCTTCGAAGGATTATCGGTACTCATCTGACCATGAAAAATCTTTTATTTGTCTCAAGGTCTTGAAAGAGGGTAAATATTTTTCTACCGATCTTGAGATGAATCGGCTAAGTGCGATGATCCTTCCATTAAGTTGCTGTATCTCTTTCTTAGAACTTGGATGCTTCATATTGACGATAGCCTTTATTTTCTCAGGATTTAGTTCAATTCTTCATTGTGATACAAAAAATTCAAAAAAAATTTCTGAAGTTACTCCGAATGCATACTTAGTTGGATTCAATTTCATCTGATGTCGTCAAAGTATGCCGAAGATTTCTTTCAAATCTCGAACATGATCAGAAGTTTAAGGGCTTTTCACTAGCATATCATCAATGTAGACTTTTATATTTCATCTGATTTGTATCTTGAATAATTTGTTGACTAGCCATTGATAAGTAGCTTCGGCGTTCTTTAAACTGAATAGCATTACTTTGTAACAGTAGATGCCTTTGTCGGTTATAAAGGTAGTATGCTCCTTATCTTCGGGTGCCATTCGAATTTGATTGTAGCCTGTAAAGGTATTCATAAAGTTTAAAAGTCAATGTCTTGAAGTCACATCAACTAATTGGTCGATCTTTGGCAAGAAAAAAAATATCCTTCAGACAAGTTTCCTTTAAATTTGTATAGTCGATGCAGATTCTCTATTTTTTATTAGCTTTTCTCACCATCACTATATTGACAAGCCAATCAGGATAATTAGCTTTCCTAATGAAGCCAGTTGTGAGGAGTTGGTCGATTTTTTCGTCGATGATCTTCTGCCTTTCAAAAGCAAAAGATCTTTTCTTTTATCTCACCGACCTAACTTTAGGATCAATATTCAGTCAGTGGATTATTATTTTCTGAAAAATTTCTGATATATCAGTTACCAACCAAACAAAAATATCGATGTTTGCTCTTAGTAGATTCACCAGTTGTTACCGCTCTGGATCAGACAATTATGATCCAATTTGGAACGTCTTCTCAGGATCTTCTTCTTTCAATGGGATAGAAACCAGTTGCTTGACTGGTTCACTCCTTTTTTCATTTTTTCTTTGATCCTATTTATCAACAGACAAAAAGGTTTTAGATTAATTATTCTTTGTAGAGATCAGAAAGCAATGTCGAGCAAGTTGTTGATCTCCACGTATTTCTCTAACTTCATTTTTTGTTAGAAATCAGACCAATAAATGATATGTTGAAACTACTGCTCTCAGAGTATTAAGTTCAGATCATCCAAGTATGACGTTGTAGGCCGATGGAACTCGGACGACTGTGAATGTCAGGAGAATAGTACTTTATTATGGATCTGTTCCTGCAGTTAATGGGTGAGTAATTTTTTCTTCCACGATAATTATATCTCCAGTAAAATCGACTAATGGCATTGAGACTCTTCTGAATCGGTTAGTCGGTAGTTACATTCGGAAGAAAGTCGAGTAAAAAAGAACATCAGTTGAGCTTCCATTATCAATTAGAATTCTTTTTACATCATAATTTGCTATCGTCACCGAAACGACGACAGCATCATCATGAAGAGTTTGTATTCTCCTAACATCATTTTTTGAAAAAAAAATTACATCATCAAGTCGTTGTTTCTTCACCGACTCTTCATCGAAAATTACCTCCCAGTCCTTCGATCATCCAGAGATCATATTGTTCACTCACATTGTTGGCCGATTGTTGATCATTTTCTCAGCTTCTGGCTGAGGCTGTTGGTTGGTGAGAGGTCGAGTCGGGCGATCTCATCAAAATTTTTCGAGATAGCCACATCGAATCAGGATCTCTATTTCATCCGTGATTTAAATACACTGTTCGATATCATGATCATAATCATGATGAAACTGGCAGTACTTCTTCTTGTCGTAACTCCTCTATGGTGCTTTCATCGATGGGGGATATCGAAGATACTCTTCTCCCTCAATTTTCAGTAAGATCTACATACGAAGAGCAGAAAGAAGAGTATAGGAGTCATACATGTTACTAAAATTATTTAATCTTGGATCCCGTCAATAGGGTGAAGCTCACTTATTCGCAGTTGACTGATTTGGTTCGGTCGGAGATTTAATTTTTTTGTTTCTTTGTCTGACTTTTTCCTTCTGTCTGGCACCGATCAGAAGCACCTTCATCTGTACGAATATACTTGTATACGTGCTCCAATAGTTCAGCATAGATCTGGGAGAAAGTCTTATCCAGAAAATAAGTGAATCTGGATCTCCTCAGACCTCTCTTTATGGCCAATATGGCCATATCTTCATTGAGGTCCCTGACCTCAAGTGTGGCTGCATTGAAGCGAGCCATAAAATCCCTCAATGTCTCTATCTCGTCTTGTTTGATTGAGAAGAGACTGTTCGATGTCCGTGGCACCTTTCAGCTAGTACTGAAATAGATCATGAAAAAATGTTTGAGCTGCTCGAAAGAGTTTATGCTCTCCAACTGAAGCCTAGAATACCAAGCTCGAGTAGCCTTCCGAATAATTGCCGGGAAGTCAATATATAAGAGGGCGTCGGTTGCCCCCTGGATCATTATGAGAGCCTTATAACTCTCTAAATGATCAATTGGGTCGGTGGAGCCGTCATATGGCTCCATCTGTGACATCTTGAACAGAGTTGGAATCGGCTCGTCCAAGATACACTGAGAGGGAGATTGGGCAATGTGGAAGTCGTAGTCAGAGGACTTTCGACCTTCCATCTAAAGTCAGACAAGTTAGCGATCGATCTCTTTGAACTTGTGCTCGTAATCGTTGAGCCACCGTTGCTGAGATAATCCAGGGGTAGAATTTCCTGAAGAATTTGAGGATGGAGAAGGAGAAGATGCACGTGGCCTTTTTCCTTCTTGATACTATGTACATGGGAAGGAGAAGGAGATCGCTACAAAGAATGGATGGTGTGGCGAGAATGCCGAGAACGCGGTTGCTCGACTCGATGAGAATACCGAAACGGTCATCGTTCTGGAGATGAAGAGGGGGAGCACCATGGAGGGCAGCAACTGTGCTTGGATGATACTGAATGAGCCACTGACCCCTCCACCAATGGTTGCTGCTGTTGCTGTATCTGTTCTTGTTGGAGGCTATGGACTGCCTCTGTCAATACTTTCATTTGCTACATTAGAGCAGTAATTTGTACGTCTGTAGTAATTACTGGACGCGAAGAGCTGGGCTCTGCCAATAGAGACGGGGGAGGAAGATCTTTCCGACGAAAAGATTGCCTCACTGATCCAGTTGAATGTTGAGCTCTGATCTTAGCCATGATTCTTCGTATTCTTCTTCTTTTTGGTGCACCAATCTGTTGCGGCTAATCCCCTATTGCGCCTGTTGTCGGTGAAGAACGCATACAAAATAAAGTCCACACTAATCGAAATTGTGTCCGATGAGAATCTTCCGATACTTAAGTCAGTGAAGAGTGGCGAACAGCAGATAAAAATTTAAAGAGACAAAGTTTTAGCTCTCAAGAGACCTTACCAAATGCTGTTCATTTACTTCTTTTTATAGACGAGTAGTTGGTAACCGTCCGTAACGGTTAGACACGTAGGTCCTGCTTGTTCTGGTATTATGTGATCGTGGGATGGTTGGTTATACCTACCACTGATCATGTTCTGGTCATTATGCACTTTCTGCATTTGGTAGTTTCTAGTAAACTGACTATATATCGGTAATCAAGATATGTCGATCGTATGTTGGTTGTTGTGAAAATTCGAATGACCATCGGTCGGTAACTCTGATATACCGACGATCATCAATCTGAAATCAGTCTAGTCGTCATAGTTGGAGTTTATCAAATTTGCGGATAGCCGACTGTCAGTCGGCTAACCGATTGATAGTTGGCAAGTCGTGCTTATCAGGCCGATCGAAAGTCGGAATCGGAGAGTAGGCTGAATCATTCCAACATATATCAATCAAGATTTTCAATAATTTTATTATAACATTGCCTACGTTTATCAAATATAATAATTAATATTATTGATAATTCAATTATGATAAATAAGATTGTCTGAAGATGCACCAAATACAACTTAGAGAATTCAGCGAACGAGGTAAGCATTTTTATCGCTTCCCATTTTGTTTTTTATTGGGAACAAGCGATCTCTCTTGCAGCTTCTCAATCTCAAATGCAGCCTATAGCTACGAGCCAGATGATAGAAGAAAACACCTTTTCTTCATCTAATATGTCCACAGAGGATGTGTAGGGTGCGGTGAATTGGAGAAGCTAAAGAACGCTCCCGTGAAGCTGGGTTAATTGCAGCAACATCAAGCTCTCTTTCAAAAACTACATGATGGTTAATGAGAAGAACACATCTGAGGAAGCCAATTTAGCCCATGAGCAGATTAAAGACATTCAGATTATTGACCGAAAGGAGGCAGAGTTAGAGCAATGCTGGTGCAAGTGTTTCTGCTGATGGGAAGAGGATTGCCAAGGCCTCCTACAATAATGTTTCTTCAGGACAAACAGTAAATTAGAAAAGTCCTTTTGTAACTGTCTTCGTATCTCAAAGAAAATTGGAGAGTGGCCTTCCCTTGGAATTCCTCTATCAGGTACCTCCTTGTAACACTCCAATTTCAATTACATTTTTGTGAAAATTCATGACAGGTTCGCAACTCTCATTGTCCCAGGGACAGTTACTAACCCTATAGAACTAGTTTATGTGGAAGGTCATTTGTAAGGGAGTTTAATATATTAAAGGTGGGTTCTTTGGACGGTGGGACCAAGTGATTCCATAGGTTTATTCAATCGACCGTTGTCATCCACCACATCCTTCAAAAAAATTGCCTCTGCTTCTAAATATGAACAATTACGGAGAAGGGGTTGAAGGTTTTAGATATGATCACTGCTGATAGGAAATGGGATGCTGATATCATGAAAAAACCCCTAGCAAAGGTTTCCTGGAAGATCCATGTTGTGGTAGAATTAAGTCCGGTAAACTCCATCTGAAAGAAGTTTATGACTAGAAATAAGTCTTTCTAGTGAAAATCGAGGAAAGCTCCAATTTCCTAGGGTGTTGTTTTCAGGTGGAGAGCTCCATGGAGTAGAATTCCTTGCCAAATGGTATTGGCCACTGGAGGCTCGCTGAATCTTTCTCGAGCTTATTGTGATATTCACAGTAATGCTGTGGAGGATGTGGAGCATATCCTGTTCAATAGTGCATTCGTCCATGAAATATAGACAGATTTTTAATCCGGGAAGGATAAACCTGCCTATTAAGTACTAACTCAATCGACAATGTCATTTGGGTGGATGATTTGGAATGCTCGCAACGAGAGAATCTTTCGCTTGAAGATGAGTGCCACCGGGATGTTACATTCCCAATCTTTGTTACCGTGCTTCAGAATTCCCCACTGCTAAAGAAAAGGTTGTCCTGATGCATTGTGACCTTTCTAACTCTTCTCCTTCGATGGTAATTTGGCAACCCCTCCCTTTTGGTGCATCGGTGAGAGATTCTATGCTGGTGCTGGATATGTAATCAAAAACCATTACGGTAGGCTCTATTAATGCAGCTTCAAGGTCCTACCTGATTCCACTGTACCTGAAACAGAACTGCAAGCTGTATAGGAGAGATTATGCATGGATGTTTTTTACTTACAGGACAGCTGAAATTTGGATAGAAGGTGATTCAGTTACAACTATTCAGGGGATTAATGATCCAAGGTGCTCGAGTCCTCCACACATACCTCTACTTAGGGATAGCTGAAGGATGGATAACCAAGCAGTCTGTACTATGATCTTGTAAAGAACAGTTCAGCACAGAGGGAGACAAGATGCCATTTCTTTATGCGCAAAACATGAAAGGAATTCTGGGATGTAATCTCTATCTACATTAAAACCGGAGAAGCCAGTTCTCTTGCATGAAAATTACACGGTTCATAGCATTCCTTGTTGGCCAATCAAAAGGATATCAAACTTGCAATGTGATCACACCAATCTTTACACCAACTTTGCCCATCCTCACCCACTTCATGGACAGTCTTCATGTTCAAGCATATTTTAACATCGATTCATCCAACGCTCACTCCCATTCAATTTGCATTCTGAAACTATTTACACAAGTATCTCAAGTACAATGTGCATTCACATCTACATACTATATAAACCTCATGGAATGTAGAGTAGATGTGGGAATGATTTCTGAAGACTGATAAATGGAGTCTAACTCATGGATTTCTGAGTGCAGCCAACCTCTTCTCAAGGTCATCCACCTCCAAGCTGCAAATCACGAAAAGGCATGATAGCAAAAGATACAAGCATATATATCACAATAATGACATAACACTTGGATAAGGTGGGCTAAATTCCTAAGCAGTTGACCCCCATTCAAAGACAATAGAAATCATTAAAGATAACAGGGGATTTGAAAAAAGATCAAGACAAAATCATGATTCGAGAATGGTCCAAACAAATTAGCACAGTGGAAGATGAACCTCATGTCCAGAAATCTGGCCAGAACTCACCAACTAACTGAACAATTAAGATGGATCAACTTCTGGATTATCTGGATCAGGCAGGATATTGACTGGGAAAGTAAAACACAAATTGACCTGATTGGTTGGGTTTTTCTGGCTAAAAGAAGGTCCATAGATGCTTGATAAAACTGGTGTTAGCGGACCCACTCAACCACACTGTCCCAGTTTGGTCTAAACATGTGCAACTGTACTATAAAGATAGTGGATCCTTCTAATGAAACTTGAAGAGCAAGTATCATGGAGTTCCACATAATTTTACAAAAGAAGCAGGTTATCCTGTAATGTTTTATATCCGGCCCTTGGTCTTTGGAATTTACATGGCCACAAATACACAATTTCAACATTTGGTAAAAAAGCCTACGAAGTCAGACCAGCTGTGCATGTAATGTAAACCCAGGGAGAGGATAGAAATAATCATCAGAATTTCAAAGCTTAGCAAACTAAAATAAGGTTTAAGAATTTTGAAGATGGGGCTGTCCCTTCATAATAAAATTTAAAAAGACACTTTCTGCATATTAAAGAAGTTAGAATATGTATACTATTTTGTTAATACAATTAGATCTAGCCATTGTGTAGATTTTTTCACAGTGCACATCAGACATATTATAGATGCACCAAGTCAGATGGAAAAGATGGAAACAGTAACGTGGTATTCTGTGATAACAAAACAAGCTTTTCCACTTAAACATATAGAAGGTTGGAAATATATGAAATAAATACAATTTAAATAGCATGGTAATTTTTAGGCACCAGTACCCATATCAAGATACACTTTTGTTTTATAGAAAATAGAGAATTCCACTTCTACCATAATGTTTAACCCCTTGGTGTTGAGGCTAACAGAAAGAATTTTAAGTGCAGAAGTAAGAATTTTAAATACAGAAATAATTCCAATTGGTTCAGATTTGAAATTCTCCTAGGACAGAAATGACAGCAATAAAGAGCACAAGAGGAGATGTGGACAAGAAAAAATGGAGTGGTGAAAGGGACATGAGGGTTGATGAAAGCCTTCAATTCCTTCAATTTTCAGAATATATGTTCTAGCTAAACAAAGTTTCAGAAACCCCAAACCTGGACCATGAATGACCAAGGATAAATAAAGGAAGACCCATGCTAACAAACATTTAGAGAGAGAGACGATTTTGAAAAAATTGCAAAAAAACTAGAGGTTTTCCTCAATATGAATAATTGGCAAAGAAGATCCCATAAATCTGATTCCAAATGCCTGGAACAACAATTGATGGTTATTATTATGGCATCAAGGAGAGGAAAATCTACAGTAATTTAACAGAAGATTTGTAAAAGTTTTGAAGCCCATAAGAGGAATCCATGAAGCTCCAGTTAAATGGAATTTATCAAGCTATCAGGGCTTGGTCATAGCTTGCAAGCCACCAATACGTCCAGAAATCAAAGGGTGGACTATAATTGATTACAAATTTTACTACATTATAGTAACACAATTCTGCCAAGGATTTACTACAACATATTAATTCACCATGTCTAAATGATGCAATCAAAATGGGCTCGAGGAAATAAGACATACAATGGAAAAACAAAGATAAAAGAAGAAGAAAAAAAGTCAGGGTAGTCAAACCTTTCAGCACTTTGAGAATTCTTCCCTTGGGAGCTGATGATAACTGTAGGTACTTTTCAGCACAAAAAAAAAAAAAAAAAACAACAACTTTTACGATAGAACTAAGTACGGCGAAAAATATTGAAACCCAGAAAAGTTACTAAGAAAATCATACCTGTGATGCAATATCAACTCCAATTTCATTTAGAACCTAAAAAATGATAAACAACAAAATAAGGAAAGATGAATACGGGGGAAGAAGGTGATGGTGTGATGCTGCAATATCAAATCATTCTCTTCAGAACACTTGATGGAACACAATTAGAAGCATTACCTGATTTGTTAGGTCCTCAGTTTCTTCTTCAGCTTCATCATTATCCAAGACATCATCAATGGAGTCTGATATCATCTCACTCTGCATAGACATACATGTACAGGTGTCAATTTTACAAGCTAACCAAGAAATGTTCTTTTTGTATATGCAATATAGACATTGGAAAAGGTCAACCACTAGCCAGAGCAAGAAAGAGCACAAAAGACTAGCATCCAATGCAAGATGATTTAAGTATGGCAACCCTAAAGCAACAACAAGAGAAATTAGCGAACATACAAGTATTCCCACATGATGGTTTTCTTAACAGAACATTCACTTGAGGAAAAAAACTATCCATACATAAACACAGATATGCATATGCATATATTACATGCAGATGTATGTATGTATTTGTACATATTTATGTATGTATATGTAAATATATACAGATTCATCATGCATGTTTGTGTGTGACACTCTATATACATAAAAAGTATGCATTTCATTCGGAGTAAAGAAAATTTGGAAAACCTTTTTTTTCACATTTAAAAATGAAAGTATATTTGCAGGGAGATATCATATGTATGTAATTTTAATATCATGCATCACTTGAGGATAGCCAAAATTGACAACTCTGCCACAAGATAGGATGGCATGTACATGGCAATGAACTTTACTATTTTCATCAATGAAATTGTCATGTATCTTAAGGACAGTTGTAACCGTACTGTCATATCCATTTGTACTGATTGTCTTTGAAATTCTTGCATAATCTTTATTTGCTTTGCAGGTTCCATTTGCTGCAAGAGATAAATAGTTGCAAAAACATAGGATGTAGAGCTATAAATATATATCTAAGATCAGAAACAGATGACTTGCTATCGCACTTCAGTTCACATGCCCACCACTACTAGGGAACATGTTTTGAAATGGTAAAACATGAAATATTTCAAACTATGCAGATGATCATTAATTAGTGTTTCTGAGACCTTATTCATCGCTCCCATTGCCTTGCTTGCACCTTTCATGCCAGCAGCCACCGAAGTGTTGGCATACATTCACGGCCGGCCCTGGGGCGGGTCAAAGCGGGCGACCGCCCCAGGCCCCCAGGCCCCTTTTTTTTTTTTTTTTTTTTTTTTTTCCGTCTGCGTCTGCCAGGGAGTGAGAGGGTAAGAGAATGGGATAAGTGCCTCATAGAGATGTTGTGCCATGCACAAAAGATGTGAATCAGTAGATCAGATTCGATGATCCTTGCGAATCATATTTGTGACCCCTTGTGGCAAGCATCATAGGGTATCGAGGAATGTGAGTAAACCAGTTTCAAGAGATTGACAGAGAGGAGGGAAGCAGGGCCAGCACAGGGGCAGGTCGAATTGGACGACTGCTCTAGGCCTTAGGCCCTGCATTAATATTCTAATGGGATGCAAAATTGGTTTTCTACAATATTATAATAAAAAAAATAATTAAATAGGTTAATGATAGGTTTTACACGTTGCTTAACGAATATATCTATAGAAAATTATTGTATGTGGATTAATTTTTTAATAATAATTAATATTTAAAATATATTAATTTTTATTAGAGAAGGCCCCTTTTTTTCATTTAGCCCTAGGTCTAAAAAATATCAGGACCGGCCCTGCATACATTGCCTGCTAAGTCAAGTAAAAAGCTTATAACAGAAGGATACCAAATTAAAGGAAGAAAGCCAAGGGCTAACAAGGAAAGGGAGATTTTGTTAGCTTACCTGTGTGTGTGTTGCTATACCTCTCATCTGAGCTCAGCTACCTTGTAAATTAGCGATCTGCTGCCTTAACCTGATAAGCTGACGGGCTAAAATTTTAGTTGCAGCCTGCAAATATTTGTTCAAAGTAGTTAAGCCTTTGTTTCAAAATCATATGGACTTTGCACTTGTGGTGATAATGACCCATGGTATAAGATTTATATTTTTGTGACCCATGGAAATTAACATAAAGAAACCTGCCTCATTTCCAGTTTTTGCTGTCCTTTTTATCTCAGCAACCAGCTTCTTTTCCTGCCATTATGCTTAGCTAGTGTGAGGCTAATTTCAATCATATAACAGTAAAGCGCATCTTAAAAGCTTGGGAAGCATTAGAATGTTTTAAACCAATAAAGTTGCCAGCTATAGAAGTAAAAAAAAATCTTCTTCATTAATAATAGTTTTCATGCAAGATTAGAGTATCCTGATATCTGTAGTTATTATATTGTGAACTCACCTTGTTGCAATAAATCATTAGAGAAAAGGCAATAACACTCCTGAAAGGAATTAAATTAGTGTATTGAAGATAGCATTTCTTTAACTACAATAGAAATGACACTGAAAGTATAGATTGCTAAACATATCTTGATAGGAAGTTTGTTGAAGTCCATATCATCATGGAAAGGAGAAAAAAAAAATGTAGAGAAAAAAAGGAATGAAAGAAAAATAGACATGATCTTGCCAAAAAAATATAAATAAAAAAATGTTATTATTTAAAAAGAGTATTTTGTAGAAACTATCTGACCTAATTGATCACAAACAAGCCAGCATAAGTTCATCAGAAATAACACCATCTCAACTAATCAGCTAATATATTTGTATCACCCCATTGTGACTAAGTTTGAAATGACTTTAGCATCCGATTACCAAGGTAAAATGACACTATCTTGCAGTTCAGGCTACATTCTATACATACCTCTGACTGCAATGCTGCGATCTCCCTCTCAATACCTACAACATGACATATATCCCACATAGGTGGTTAGAGCATGTGTCACATATCTTAAATTCAACAACAAAATTTTTACTGAAAGATATCTAGAATAAAATGCATCCAGCCACAAATCTTTTCTTGCAGAATATGAAAGACAACTAAAACCAGTACTGAAAAAACCTAAAGCCAACATTAATATAAACAACAGTCGTGCTGAGTCAACAAAGTTTCGAATGGAAGACATGGTTACAGTAAACAAGAGTCAGCAGAAGGAAGCCAATGAAATCTTGATAAATTTGTCAAATATTTAATTCAATAAATATTAGCAGCAAATTATGAGCTAAAGTTAGTGAAACAGTCATTAACCAGCTAATTGTTCATAAAAATAGCATAGCATGGCAATGGCTTATTATTCACCTAAATCTTGATGGTGTATAAGGTATAAACAAGGGAAATAAAATAAAAATGTGGACAAATACATCAAACAGAGCCTGGAGAAAATTTAATTGGCAAGCCCCCCTGTTATTGTGTGTAGTATTATCTTAAGCATGCGTGTCACTTGGCAAAATGCCTTTCACAAATTGGATATTTGCAAGTATGTACCTCAAAAGGGCACTGGGTAGTAAAAAATTCTATTAAACAAATGTTCATTCAAATCAAAACTATTCAATTCCAAAATAAGATCTCCAAACTGTCACACCTTACAAAATAAATAGGGTTTTAGAAGCATGAAACAATGAATTGCTATGATTTAAGGTTTAGAACCATCTGAAATGCTGAATTTTAGTCCACAAGTGTTCTGAGGTGTTGAAAGAAGCTTAGCTGAGGAGAAAAGAACATTGGATTGTTCAAGCTTAACTTAGTTCAGCTAAAAGAGAGCTCAAGCTCAGAACGAGCAAAATACAAGATCAGCTATGGTGGTTCAAGTTGGGTTTGTGAGCCACTTTGAGATGCTGTTTCTCATATTAAACCTAAGCCTGTACTAATTCTTGCAAGAAGGAGGCTGTCCATGCTTAGCTAATTGGCTTGTTTTAAAACAAGCACCAAAATGTGGGTTGGACTTGACGTTTTCTAACCATGTGAGCTTGAAGTAGGCCATTAGCCTGCCGGAGCAGTTTGCAGATGGTTCAATTGCATATCATGATAAGAAATGTGGACTGTCAACAAATCTTGCCCACCATGCATTTAGAAGGTTAGTTCCTAAAAGTGGTCAACTCCATTTAAATGTAACATTTGTTAAATTATGCAATAGTTGGTTTCCCTTTCCCTGTTCACCCATGCTATGGTAGTACCATTTTTTCCTTCACTTCCACACCTGAATTCACCCCCATATTCACATCTTCTCCAACAATTAAGATCTTAATCTTTGAAACAGTACAAAAGAAAAATGCAACTAAGGGAAGGCCAAAATACTAAGGGATGTGCTGCTCAAAAAAAAAAATGCAGCTTTCTACGGAACATTGGCTGATCGTAAAATGTTATTTCAAAACTTCAATATGAATTCCAAAATTCCTTATCCATTTGGAAGGGTTATGATCTTAGCTAAATTATATGTCTGTGAGTTATTGATATTTCACACTGATGATCATGATCCACGATATCTAAATTCTAAAATACCTAAACACAACAATTCATGTGGTAAAAATTGACCATATGTCTCTGTATCAAGCAGTTCACCCATTGAGTGATTCTTTCCAAGTACAGGAGAAATATGGCGACTGTTCCTAGAATGCACAAGCTTAAGCTGCATAGCCAAAGTAGATTTCCCTGTCCACCTAGTTTGTAGTGCCCTCCTTCTGGCCAAAGTTTCTTGACCAACAGTTTCACATAAATTTTAAGGGTTAGTATTGGACTAAAAGCTGAGTATAAGACATTCTCAAATGTGACCAATCATATACTGATAACGCCTACCCATATAGATGAGATAATGACTGCTGCATTGGTTTGGTTTATCTTTAATAGTTGAAGCTTTTGATATAGTCTAGTGACTCTAGTCTGATATTTTGTAAATATAATTTGAAACTTTTGATTTTTTTTTTTAATTTTTAATTTTTATTTTTTAGGTATAAGTCCAGAGATACAGTTTAATGTGGCACTCATCACTCTACAACAAGCAACAAATACAAAACAATTCAGAGGTTCTCTATTGAAACCCAGGCTTTGGAAGCATCAACTTTTTAGAAACTTCATTTAAGCTATTTTTCACCTCTTGTGGCATTTGACATTTCTCGCTTACTTGCTCGAAGCGCATCTGTTGTCAGGCAATATAAAAGTTAGTCAGATATATAAACATAAATCAAAATAAAAGCAAGGAAAACGAAAAATAAGCCATCCAGCACTATTAATACTCTAAAAATTTAATATCAATAGAAATAAGGAAACTTACTTCAGGGAAATACATCAATACAGCAACAAAAATTGTAACATATAAAGGTAGAACTTAAAACTGCGGGTTAAAAGTGCATCACAATAAACTCAAGAATTCAGAACAACCACTAATCCAATTTGTTGCGGCCAATCCCCTCGTCGCCTGATCGCCAGGAGCGAGTTCCTGCAAAAGAAGTCCGCACTGACCGGAGGTGACTCCGGCGGGGATCCTCCGACGGTCAAGTCAGAGAGGAGATTAGGCAACAGTAGAAAAGAATCAAGGAGCTCAGCGATGAGAGAGAGAGAGCTATAGAGGGGGGAGTTCAGGGGTTTCGAAAGAACCTCCTCCAGCGCTGTTGCCTTTCCCATTTTATAGTAGAGCGCAGCATGGCGCCGTCATTAATGATGCAGACAATGGGAGGAGTTGTCAAATCGCCGGAGGCTGTCAGAGTCGTCGTGGGCTGTCAAATCGCCGCGGATTGTCAGAACGAACCCATGTCCTCGGCAGGACAATGTCCCAGGACGGCTATGCCGCATGCTTTTGTCAGGACGGCAGCCCTCAGTAGTCGTACAGCGTTTGAGAAAGCCGACCGATCATACGTCGGCATTTGGTTGTGGGATGTTGGGTGATGACCCGGAGGCACCGTCGGCTGGTAAGGTGTCTTGCTTAAGTCGGACGTCGGCTGCCACCCCCGACAGTGAGTCGGTAATATGGGTTCGGCCGCTCGATCGGTCGGGAACAGCATGGGTCGGTTCGGCCGACATTCCTTCAGTCGAACAATGTCGGCAGCTACTATCGGCAGTTGTCGATCAGTGCGGTCGGTAGAGTCGGGCATCGGTCGGTGTCATCCGTCGGTCATCGATCAGACCGGTCCGAGGATAAGTCGGCGTATGGGGGTCAATCGGTATATCCCAACAGTTGCCCCCTCCACTCCTGAGTCCGATGTCGTGTTGGCTCGCTTGAACACGTGGGCGACGGCTTTGGGCGAAAGGAGTGATTTTCCGTCATGTCTTGCCCCGACTCTGGCGATCGTATCAACGAATGATCCGATGTCGGTCGTTCCGACTGCAGGTCGAGCATGCATGTTGGGTCGTTGCTCGTCGACACGATCATTCCGCAGAGTCTAATGGTCGAGTAGCGTCCGACGTATTTGGATAGGATAACGATGGCAAGTCGAATATCCATTGTCCGACCCCTGGGTCGGGTATGCACGTCGGGACGTATGATAAACGGTGGCAAGCCGAATATCCTTCGATCGGTCGTGACCGGGTCAGTATGTCGCAAGTAGCATGTCGAGTCGTATGATAGACGGTGGCAAGCCGAATATCCTTCGACCGATCGTGATCGGATCGGTATGTCGCAAGTCGAATACCCGTTGACGTAGCATGTCGAGTCGTATGATAGACGGTGGCAAGCCGAATATCCTTCGACCGGTCGTGACCGGGTCGGTATGTCGCAAGTCGAATATCCGTTGCCCAGACCTTGGTCGGGCGGGTATGTCGCGGTTGTCTCGGCGTTTTGCCCTTTCTTAGTCGAAGCTAAGTTGGCAAGTTAGCCAGCCGCGTTGGTCGAAGCCCTTTGCCTTCAGAGCGTCGGTTCGGTGATCGATGATCGAGCCGTTGATTCAACGATCGACGATCGAGCCATTGATTCGACGATCGACGATCGAGCCGTGTTGGTCGACGATCGAGCTGTTGGTTCGGTGATTGGTGATCGAGCTGTTGATTCGACAATCGACGATCGAGCCGTTGATTCGGCGATCGACGATCGAGCCGCTGATTCGACGATCGACGATCGAGCCGTGTTGATCAACAATCGAGCCGTTGGTTCGACGATCGATGATTGAGCCGCTGATTCGGTGATCGGTGATCGAGCCGTGTTGGTCGGCGATCGAGCTGTTAGTTCAACGATCGGTGATCGAGCCATTGATTCGGCGATCGACGATCGAGCCGCTTCGATCGAGGCCTTTTGCCTTCAGAGGCCGAGGCCGTCGGTTCGATGATCGATGATCGAGCCATTGATTCGGCGATCGACGATCGAGCCACTTCAGTTGAGGCCTTTTGCCTTCAGAGACCGAGGCCGTCGGTTCGATGATCGATGATCGAGCCATGGATTCGGTGATCGATGATCGAGCCGCTTCGGTCGAGGCCTTTTGCCTTCAGAGGCCGAGATCGTCGGTTCTTCGCTCCTTCGATCTCTATCAGGATCTGCGCACGAGGAGCGGGGAGAGGAGTGTAGGAGTCATACCTGCGATGCGTCGGTCTCAGACTCCATTGTCGGGACGAGACCCGTCTATCGGTGGGGCTCGCTGGATTCAGCAGGAGTCCGATTTTTCTTCTGCTTCTCCTTCTGACCTGTGCCCTCGGTCAGGCACCGGTCGAAAGCTCCTTCGTCCGCGTGCATGTATTTGTACGTGCGCTCCAACAATTCGGCATACGTCCGGAGGAGGGTCTTGTCCAAGAAATAGGTGAACCGAGACCCCCTTAGTCCCCACTTCATGGCCGAGATAGCCATGTCTTCGTTGAGGTCCCAGACCTCAAGTGTGACCGTGTTGAATCAAGCCACAAAGTGTCGGAGCGTCTCGTTTTGTCTCTACTTAAGGAAAAAAAGGATGTCCGAGGTTCGTGGGGGCTTCCGGCTAGTGCTGAAATGGACCACGAAAGCATGTTCGAGCTGACCGAAAGAGCGGATGCTTCCTGAGCGGAGGCCGGAGTACCAGACTCTGGCAGCTTTGCGGAGTGTGGCGGGGAAGCCGACGCAAAGGAGGGCATCGGTTGCCCCTTGGATTGTCATGAGAGCCTTGTAGCTCTCCACATGGTCAAATGAGTCGGTGGAGCCATCGTAAGACTCCACGTGCGGCACCTTGAACCGACTAGGGATCGGCTCGTCGAGGATGAGTCGGGAGAGAGGTTGGGTAGTCCGAAAGTCGACGTCATTCGAAGATTTCTGGCCATCCACCTGGAGTTGAGCGAACCGACGGTCGATTTCTTCGAACCTGCATTCGTAGTCGTCCAACCATCGGTGTTGAGAAATCCCAGGAGTCGAACCTCCCGAAGAATGTGAGGGTGAGGCGGACGGTGTCCTCGACCGCTTCCCCTTCCTTGCCCGCTCCAGCTGGGAAGGAGAGGGACACCGAGACCAGTGAGGGTCACGCCGTGGCCGCCTTGCTCCTTCTCGGTGGGAGTGCTGAGGCGGCTGCTCTTGAAGAGGAGACGGGAGCTGACGCAGGCGTCAGCGACTGCTTTTGGATGGCATAGGGTGCGTCACCGGTTGTTTCGTCGGCGGTTGTGGCAACTGAGTCGGTTGCTGTTGGAGGCTTTTGACTGCGTCCGTCAGAACGGTCATTTGCCACACGATCGCCGTGATTTGCACCTCCGTAGTTGCCACCGGATGTGGAGAGCTGGGCTTCGCCATGGAAGGTGGAAAAGGGACCTCTTGCCGGCGGGTAGAGTGCCTCGCCGACCCAGTAGCCCTCGATCACTGAGCTCTGGTTCTTGTCATTTCGAAAGGATATTTCGAGTGCTGTGGAGGTCGTGATCCCCCCTTCCTGGCGCGCCAAACCTATTGCGGCCAATCCCCTCGTCGTCTGATTGTCGGGAGCGAGCGCCTGCAAAAGAAGTCCGCACTGACCGGAGGTGACTCCGACGGGGACCCTCCAACGGTCAAGTCAGAGAGGAGACTAGGCAACAGTAGAAAAGAATCAAGGAGCTCAGCGATGAGAGAGAGAGCTAGAGAGGGGGAAGTTTAGGGATTTCGAAAGAACCTCCTCCAGCGCTGTTGCCTTTCCCGTTTTATAGTAGAGCGCGGCATGGCGCCGTCATTAATGATGCAGACAATGGGAGGAGTTGTCAAATCGTCTGAGGCTGTCAGAGTCGCCGTAGGCTGTTAAATCGCCGCGGGTTGTCAGAACGAACCCATGTCCTCGGCAGGACAATGTCCCAGGACGGCTATGCCGCATGCCTTTATCAGGACGGCGGCCCTCAGTAGTCGTACAGCGTTTAAGGAAGTCGACCGATCATACATCGGCATTTGGTTGTGGAATGTCGGGTGATGATCCGGAGGCACCGTCAGCTGGTCAGGTGTCTTGCTTAAGTCGGACGTCGGCTGCCACCCCCGACAGTGAGTCGGTAATATGGGTTCGGCCGCTCGATCGGTCGGGAACAGCATGGGTCAGTTCGATCGACACTCCTTCAGTCGGATAATGTCGGCAGCTACTATCGGCAGTCGTCGATCAGTACGGTCGGTAGAGTCGGGCGTCGGTCGGAGTCATCCGTCGGTCATCGGTCAGACCAGTCCGAGGATAAGTCGGCGTATGGGGGTCAGTCGGTATATCCCAACACAATTGAATTTTTATCACGAGATCTTGCAATGTAAATATGCTAAATCAAGATATTGATCGTGCGAGGCAACGAGAAAACCCTAGAATTCACGGCCAGGTCGAACAAACAACGAAGGGGAACACAAACACAATTCAATAATGCATAGATTAATGTATAATTCAAAAAAAATTGTATAATTCAAGAAGAACAGATGGATAGGAAAAGAGAGACCGATACCTTTGGCTGTGGGTTTCTTAGAGAAAATGTTCATCTTCTTGTGAAAAACGAAGACAACGATCAAGGATTTAGGGGGCGAGAGATTGAACAGCAAGATTATGAATTATAAACCGTGCCGGAGGAAACAAGCCCTTTAGTTTTCGAGCTAGATTGGCTTGAGGAAAAAAAAACAAAAAGAAACACGAGGAGAGCGGTTAAGAGACCGCGGAATAGTCGAAGAGGGGAGTAGACGGGTGCCTACGGGAGCGCACTTATACGGTTAGAGTTTTGGAGATGGGTTTGGGTGTATCTTTCACGCGAAAGAACGATTGATCCTTTATTTTTTTGTGACATCAACCGGATCATGCGTCGCACAGCTCGCAAACCACTCCGAGAGCCAGCTTTTTGCCTGCACGGATCTCGTAACGGCTGTCGTGTGATCCAGCGGTGCACACCGCGAAAAAGATGAATCATTCGCCGAACCTTTCGGAGATACTGTGGTGGTCCTCGAGGACCAGATCCCCTATGGTTGTCCGAGACAAGAGGCAGCCTTAAGGCTGTATATCGATCGCGTTCATTCGTGATCCAATTCGATTCAAATTACATAGGTTTGATCTAAATTATTTTAAAAAATTTATAAATTTAAATTAAATTTTAAAATATAATTTATTTTATTTTTAAAAATAGATCTATATTTATTAAATTTGAATCTAATCCAATCTGATCCATAGAAATTTTTGAATTGATTTAGATCTTGAGATAAATAACTCGATCCAATCCGACCTAAATCCAATATAAGATCTGACTACGATTGTTGGGATATACCGACCGACCGACTCCTTCCGACTGACGGCGGGCGACACCGACAGTGACTACCGACTCCATCCGATCCGACCGACTCCATCCGACCGACCGACTCCTCCCGACCGACGGCGGACGACACTGACAGCGACTACCGATTGTGTCCCGATCGGAGCGGATCGGCCTAGCGGCCCCACGTCGCCTCCGATCGCCTAAGGGCCGACCCTCCGTCACCGACTTCCCATCGGATGGGACGCCGACGACTCACCACCAGTTTGGGTGGCTGACGTCCCACCTCTACAGGCCCTCCTGGACGCCGGATGAGCGGCGTGGGCTGCAGTCCCATCAAGTAAACGCCGTACGAGTGCCAGGGGGCATTACCCTGCCAGGAAGCCTGGGGCGCTGTCCTGCTAAGGATGAGAATTAATTCCTAGGACCTGTCAACTTTGTCAACGACATGACAACTTTCAGCGATTTGACAACCCTCCAGTTGTCTACATCACCGACGGCGAGGTCATACCACCTCCTACTATAAATCGGAGAAGACAACAGTGTTAGGGGGGCTTCAGGAAAAACGCTCAGGCTCTCCCTCTCCCTCTCTCTCTCCCTCTCCCCGTAGAGCTCCTTGTCTCCTTTTTTTTACTGTTGCCTAGTCTCCTCTCTGACTTGACCGTCGGAGGGTCCCCGCCGGAGCCGCCTCCGGTCAGCGTGGACTTTCTTTTGCAGGTGCTCGTTCCCGGCGACCAAGCGACGAGGGGATTGGCCGCAACAAGGATTACTTTCGTTGGTTTCATTCTGTTATATTTATTAAATTTCAAAGCTCTATATTTTTTTGTTTGTTTTATATTTTCGTTTGTTTTCATAATTATAATCTTTCGATTTTTTGAAAGATAATCTTTTTAAACTCATATTTCTGCTATTCCATCAACTTCATTCAAAATTTTAAATATATATCAAAAAAAATATGATAGAAGTAGAATTAGATATTTATTCACCTAATATTACAAAAATGATAGAAACATACTCATTTAAAAATAGATAAAATGTAACTCTCTAACTTTCTCTATCTTCATTCATCCAGACTTTATATACAAATTGGAAAAGAATCAAAATTCTATTGATCAAAAATTGTTGGCTGTCATCACTAGCTTTTCAAACTACGACAAACACCTTGGTACTCAATTTTACATTCTCTCATTATCTAAGTCTTGACACTTATTTTAGCTTCATAGACTTCATTAAAAATATTAACAAAAATAAGAGCATAAGTAGAACTAGATATAGGTTAAAAACGAGTAATAAATTTAGCATCTAATTAATATTTTGAAAATTGGTGCATAAGCCAACAATAAAGAGCATACACTGAAGAAAAGTAAATCCTCGGATAATGTTGCTACACAAAATGGTGCCATGACAATTCTTATTTGGTACTTATTGATCTTGTTATTTATAATGCGGACTCGAACCCATCCGAACCCAAACCCAAATTGAACCCATATTTTATGGATCAGATCAAATTATATATAGATCCGATCCGATCTGAATGATCTGTTGGATTCAGAAATTTGATTATTGACCTGATCCGACCCAACCTGATCTTTTATTGGGCTAAGTTTGGATTCAATATTTAGATCTAATCAAGAAATTGGATTGGATCGGGGTCACTCATGACCCGGCCCACTTGCACCCTTAAGTAGCCCATGTGTTTCTTGAAGTCCACATAACGAATAATGAGACTAACCCCACCTAACCTAGTTTAGACTGGTTCAGTTAGGATTGGTTGGGCTTGAAAGTTTTGTTATTATGATTACCTTGGTAATCCCAAGAAATCCACTAGAGCCTTAGGATCTATTTAATTGGAGGTAATTTGGCATGAAAAAATGAATCTCACGTCAGATTATCATATTTGATATAAAAAATAAAAAATATATATATAGTAAAAAATTTGGTGGCCTCATGTTTATTTTGTGGAGAGAGAGAAGATAAAATAAATACCATGAAAGAATTGATATTTGATAAATTTTTAAATAATGGTAATCCATATGACAAAAATATCCTCAATAAAACTGCATATAAACTTAGCAATTACCTCCGATCCAGATGGGTCCTGACCCGATCCGATCTTAATGGATCAGATTGGTCAATATGTTGAATGGATTTTGATCCGAATCCGATAAATTTATATCTCAGATCAGATCGGGCTCGGATAGTGGCCGCCCTGACCCATTATCCGATTCGAACCCAATCCGATCTTATATATATATATATTGTTCAAATATGGGTTGGTTGTATGACATATGGGCCTTATGGCCTTTAGGCTTGGTTAAGGCCGACTGAAGAGTGATAGTGGGCTTATTATTCAATGCTTCTATTTTTTTCTAAAAAATCTCATTTACATTGGGCGGGTATCCGATCAGATAACCTGATTTCCGATTAGATAGGGTATGGATAAAGAAAGTGTTAACTCGTTGGATCACGGATCAAGTTCGGATCAAAATGTTGGGATATCGGGTCGGATTCAGATCGATCCAAACCCGCACCTGACCCATTGTCAAGTCTAACTATATATGTAATCATTAAATTTATTCTGATGTCTTTCTAAATTCATTTAATAAAGAATTTTTACAAAAGAATAAGATAGAGATAACATTATGTAAAAGACTTTATGATTATAGTCACTATCTAAAAACCAATTGAAGATGACAATACCATTTTAGTATTAAAAAATTATTTTATATTAAAAAATATTGTTGGGATATACCGACCGACGACCCCGATGGATGACTCTGACGGACCGATCCCGACGGATAACCCCGACAGACGGCTGCCGACAATATCTGACCGAAGGTGTGTCGGATAAACCGAATGTGTGTCGGCCGAACCGACTCATGCTGTTCCCGACTGACCGAGCGGCCGAACCCATATTACCGACTCACTGTCGGGGGTGGCAGCCGACGTCCGACTTAAGCAAGACACCAGACCAGCCGACGGTGCCTCCGGGTCATCACCCGACGTCTCGGCAGCCGAATACCGACGTATGATCGGCCAACCCTCCCAAACGCTGTATGACTGCCAAAAACTGTCGGTCCTGACAACGACATGCGGCACTGCCGCCTAGGGGCATTATCCCGCCTAAGGCATGGTCAACTCTAGCGATTTGACAGTCCCACGATGATTTGACACTTTTACTGCAATTCTGACAGTCTACAGTGAGTTGACAATTCTTCAATTGTCCGTGCCATTAATGACGGCGCCATACCATGCTCCACTATATATATCGGGGAAGGCAACAGTGCTAGAGGTCCCTTCGAAACTCTCGGGCTTGCCCCCTTTCTCTCTTTCCCTCTCTCGTTGAGCTCCTTGCTTTCTTTTCGCTGTTGCCTAGTCTCCTCTCAGACTTGACCGTCGGAGGATCCCCGCCGGAGCCAGCTCCGGTCAGTACGGACTTTCTTTTGCAGGCGCTCGTTCCCGACGATCAGGCGACGAGGGGATTGACCGCAACAGATTGGCACGCTAGGAAGGGGGAATCGACAGCACCAGGGATTGTAACCCCCGTGGAACTCAAAGCATCTCCTAAGATGACAAGAACGAGAGCTCAGTGGTCGAAGGTCACTGGATCGGCGAGGCGCTCTTTCCACCAGGAAGAGGCCTCTACTCCACCCTCCGTGGCGGAACCCAGCTCTCCGCATCTCGCGGTGACCACGGAGACGCAAATTGCAGCGATCGTGCGGCAGATGATCGTGCTGACGGACGCGGTCAAAAGCCTTCAGCAACAACCGATCCAGCTGCCGCCATCACCGATCGGACAACCGACGGCACGTCCGATGCCCTCCAGGAGCAGCCACCGACGCCCGCATCGGTCTCTGTCGCCTCCGCAGGAGCGCCTGCCACGGTACTCCTACCGAGAGGAGGAGGGACGGCCGCGGCACGACACCCATCGGTCCCGACGGCATTCTCCCTCCCAACTAGAACGAGCAAGGAAGGAGAAGCGACCGCGACCACCGTCTGCCTCTCTCTCGGACTCTTCCGGAGACTCCACTCCTAGGGTCTCCCAGCACCAACGGACCGACGACTACGAACGCAGATTTGAGAAAATCGACCGTCGGCTTGCCCAGTTGCAGGTGGACGGGCAGAAGTCCTCGAACGACGTTGACTTCTAGACCGTCCAACCTCTCTCCTGACTCATCCTCGACGAACCGATCCCCAATCGGTTCAAGATGCCACACGTGGAGCCTTACGACGGCTCCACCGATCCAGTCGACCACTTGGAGAGCTACAAGGCTCTCATGACGATTCAGGGGGCAACCGACGCTCTTCTTTGCATCGGCTTCCCCGCCACGCTCCACAAAGCTGCCAGGGCCTGGTACTCCGGCCTTCGCTCGGGAAGTGTCCACTCCTTCGGACAGCTCGAACATTCCTTCGTGGTCCATTTCAGCACCAGTCGGAAGCCGCTACGAACCTCGGACAGTCTTTTCTCCCTCAAGCAGAGAGAAAATGAGACTCTACGATACTTTGTGATGCGATTCAACGCGGCCACGCTTGAGGTTCGGGACCTCAGCGAAGACATGGCTATCTCGGCCATGAAGAGGGGGCTAAGGGGGTCCCGTTTCACATACTCCTTGGACAAGACCCTCCTCCGGACATACGCCGAACTGCTGGAGCGCGCGTACAAGTACATGCGTGCGGACGAAGGAGCTTCCGACTGGCGCCTGACTTAAGGCACGGGCCGAAAGAAAAAATGGAAGAAAGGTCGGGCCCATGCTGAACCCAGCAGGCCCTCCAACGATAGACGGGTCTTGCCCCGACGACGGAATCTGAGACCGACGCATCGCAGGTATGACTCCTACACTTCTCTCCCTGCTCCTCGTGCGTAGATCCTGATAGAGATCGAAGGGGCGGAGAATCTACGACGACCTCGGCCTCTGAAGGCAAAAGGCCCCGACCAACATGATCGATCATCGATCGCCGAATCAATGGCTCGATCGTCGATCGTCGAGCCAACACGGCCGATCATCGATCGTCGAATCAATGGCTCGATCATCGATCACCGAGCCAACACGATCGATCATCGATCGTCGAATCAATGGCTCGATCACCGATGGCCTCGACCTCTGAAGGCAAAAGGCCCCGACCAACATGGCTCGATTGCCGATCGCCGAATCAATGGCTCGATCACCGATAGTCGAACCGACGGCCTCCACCTCTGAAGGCAAAGGGCTTCGACCAACGCGGTTGGCTAACTTGCCGACTTAGCTTCGACTAAGAGTGACAAAATGTCAAGATGACCGCAATTCAACTTGCGACATACCGACTTGGTCACGATCGGTCGAAGGATATTCGGCTTGCCACCGTTTATCATACGTCCTAACGCGCACGCCCGACCAAGGGCCGGACAATGGATATTCGACTTGCCGTCGTTATCCTATCCGAATACATCGGACGTTACTCGACTATCGGATATGTCGGATGCTACTCAACTATCAGACTCTACGGGATGATCGTGTCATGCTACGTTCGGAGGTTGGCCGACCTCCGACCCAACGTGCATGCTCGACCTACAGTCGGGATGACCGATATTGGATCGTTCGTTGATGTGATTGCCAGAGTCGGGGCAAGACGAGACGGAAAACCACTCCTTTTGTCCGAAGCCGTCGCCCACGTGTTCACGCGAGCCAACACGACATCGGACTCAGGAGTGGGGGGGGGGCAACTGTTGGGATATATCGACCGGCGACCCCGACGGATGACTCCGACGGACCGATCCCAATGGATGACCCCGACAGACGGCTGCCGACAATATCCGATCGAAGGTGTGTCGGATAAACCGAAGGTGTGTCGGTCGAACCGACCCATGCTGTTCCCGACCGATCGAGCGGTCGAACCCATATTACCGACTCACTGTCGGGGGTGGCAGCCGACGTCCGACTTAAGCAAGACACCAGACCAGCCGACGGTGCCTCCGAGTCATCACCCGATGTCTCGGCAGCCGAATACCAATGTATGATCGGCCAGCCCTCTCAAACACCGTACGACTGCCAAAAATTGTCGGTCCTGACAACGGCATGCGGCACTGCCGCCTAGGGGCATTATCCCGCCTAAGGCATGGTCAACTCTAGTGATTTGACAGTCCCACGGCGATTTGACACCTTTACGGCGATTCTGACGGTCTACAGTGAGTTGACAATTCTTCAATTGTCCGCGCCATTAATGAAGGTGCCATACCATGCTCCACTATATATATTGGGGAAGGCAACAGTGCTAGAGGTCCCTTCGAAACTCTCGGGCTTGCCCCCTCTCTCTCTTTCCCTCTCTCGTTGAGCTCCTTGCTTTCTTTTCGCTGTTGCCTAGTCTCCTCTCTGACTTGACCGTCGGAGGGTCCCCGCCGGAGCCACCTCCGGTCAGTGCGGACTTTCTTTTGCAGGCGCTCGTTCCCGGCGACCAGGCGACGAGGGGATTGGCCGCAACAAATATATTTATAAATTTCGTCATATTCCTATATAGGATTATCTCTAATCAAACATAATAATTTTTTTTCCAATATCATTTTTTCAATTAAATTTCTTACTAACCAAATATAATAAAAATTATTTTTCTTCATAATCATATTTTTAGATAAATAATTTTTATAAATTATTAAATTATCTCGTAATTTGACACATCCTAATCAAATAAACCCTAAGGTTTATAAAGAAAACCCCTGATTTCTACTATGTGGGTCATCAACTCTTTCCAATTGACTAAAGTAGAATGCAGGGTAACAAAATTAGCTAGAAAGTCTGCAATTTCATTACATTCTCCCATAGCCACGGGTACATGTGAAATTAGCAGAAGCTATAAACAACATTTTGATATTTTTGAAAAGGGTGCTGAAAGTTTGATATCCATTAACCTAAGACGCCACCGTTGGAGAATCATCCTTCAAGAAAATATTGCTGCTAATTTGAATTAAAGTAGCTGTAGTGTTCAATCTGTGCCACGTGGTGGTTAATTTGACATTTGTAGCAAAACTTGAAGGAACAAGAATTGCTCCCACATGTAGGGCCATCCTCTAGTATTCTTGAATTAGACTTGACAATTACATTTGATCCAGATGGATCCCGATCCGATCAATCCTAATAAATCGGGTTGGTCAATATATTGACTGAATTTTGATTCGATCCAAATCGAATCTGATAAATTTATATTTTGGATCAGATCAAATTCGAATAGTGGCTGCCCCGACTCATTATCCGACCCAAATTCGATCCGACCTTATATATACATATTATAAAAATAAGGACTGGTTTTATGAAATATGGACCTTATGGCCTTTAGGTTTGGTTAAGATCTCAAGGACTGAAAAGTAGTAGTGGGCTATTGTTCCATATTTTTATTTTCATCTAAAAAATCTAATTTAAATAGGGTGGATATCCGATCGGATGACCCGATATCCAATCGGATCGGATATGGGTAAAAAAATTATTGACCCATCGGATCACAAATCAGGTTCGGATTAAAATGCTGAGATATCGGGTTGGATTCGGGTCAATTTAGATCCGCACCCGATCCGACCCATTGTCAAGCCTACCTTGAATCGCAAATCTTGCTCCTATGATCCTTGAAATAATTATTTCAAATTGGACACTTTGATAGGTGGCATAAAGCTTGAAGTGCTGCCCAATTTTGGGGTAGAGGTTTATCTCGATTGGATCAGGCTAAGTCCAGTGGGGTCTTGAATGCGGGGTCAAATTTTTCAGAGTGCCTAGCCTTTTTTCACTGGCCAAAATGGATAGTGGAGTTTCATATTTCCTTTTTGTTAAGTAAGAGTGCTTCGTTTGGTTGGTTTGAAATGGGTTGGATCTGATTAGGTTGAAGTGCTTATTCTCCTTTAATTAACTGAAGTAGATTGGATTTTCTTTTCCCTATTGTTATATGATAGTTTACCATTGGATTTGGTCCACGTGGGTTGAACTAGATCAGGTTAAATCACCTCACACTTCGGCAGGTCACTTATTAGCTTTGTCAAATCAAGTTAAGTTAGGACAGTTTATTTAAGAGCAAGTATTGGTCAAAATGTCCCAACCAAATAATGAGTCGAAGCAGGTATAAATTTGAATGTCTATTGCCGCCCCACCAGAACTCCGAAAGTGTAGAATAAGGCATGACTAATTCACATTATACTTTTTGACCGTTCAATGCTAAAAAAATCTAGATGTTCAACTAGAATCCCATCTACTTCTTTCTGACATCTGAATTGCATTTCGTCTCTCAACTACAATGATGGTACGGCATATCTATCAAAAAGCGGCAATATGGCATATTAGATCGCATTATTTGTTGCATAGTACATAGGAGATTGGACTTGATGATAAGATAACAGTATCCCACCGGTCATATGAGAACTTTTATATTTTGATTTTTTGGACTGCTCTCACATCAGAATGGCATGACCATCCGTATGTACAAAAAAAAAAAAAGAGATGTCAATCGTCGCTCAAGAATCGTGCATATCTATTGTCTTGTGAAGCACCAGCAAGTGATGGATGACTAACATCTGTTTTTGTTCGACAACAAAATTGTCCAATATAAGAGGTTCTCCGAACCCATGATGACAAAATATCGACAAAAGCTACTAGTTAAGAGGGAGTCATTGATGATCATAAAAGTTAGGGTTGGCTGTCATGGAACTTGAAAAGTGTTTCTATAAGATTGGAGTGATCTATTGTTAAAATATTTATAAAAAAAGAGAAAAGATAAAAAATATTTTATTATACACATTTCCATCATATTTGGTACGTCTTAAAGATTATGTATGTCAGTGTACAGTTTATATAACGAAAATAATGTAGATCGATACAGAATTATATTAATAAAAAAAATATTATAAAATTATATTAATAAAAAAAAATTATGGACCATCACGTACTCATCTAAAATCATGCTAACAATCCCCCTCAAATTTAAGGTGGTATTATATGTGCTAGTTTGAGTTCGAAGACTAAATGACAAATGTACTCAAAAATCACTGTGATAGTTTGGGAGTTGGCGTAACATCATGAAGACTGATGTAGCCAATCAGAAGATTAGAAATTAATTTAACAAATCAAGAGTTGATGCATTAACTCACAAATTATTATATCAAATTGACATATTTGATGACATGACTGTGATAAGACATATAGAAGGTGGCAGTTGCCGGCGCATAAAGAAAAACTAGTTAAAAGATAATGGTTCTTGTAGAAAAAATACTATAAAAGAGAAGATTGACATTAAGAGAGGATAGCTGAAGGCCAATGATGGAGAGAATTTTATCAAGTAATGATAAGAAGAGACAACTGAAAAGCTGAGAAGAAAAATAGTGGAAAAGAGCTACAGATTCATCAGAAAATAAGGAATGCTTGGATATTAATCTACCAAATAATAGAAAAATCTATAGATTTATTGAAAAATAGAGGATCTAACTGAAAATATAGATCGATGGATCACCAAAAGAGATCTTCAAGGCTTGTAGATACGCCAACGATAGCCACAGCATGAGTGAGAGAGATGATGGCTTCATATTAAGTAATCGGTTGCTGTGATACTATATTAAAATATTCGCAAATAAGAGAAAAAATACTTTACCATCCTTCTTTCAATTGCATTTGATAGATCTCGAGGATTATATATATCAATATACAAACTCCATACAATGAAAATCGTATAGGTCGATACTAAATCACGTTAACAAAGAAAAATATTATGAGATTACGTTAATTAAAAAAAATATTATAGATTGTGTTGTGGTGTAAAAGAAAGGACATTATTATCCTATTTGAGGAAGAGACCATCCTTTTCACATGAGGTGCCTTTTAAGAAGTAAAACTGTGAGGCCCAAAAATGACTTATATGGTGCTTGGGCTATGGGTTATAGATGAAAATGGATAATATTTTATGTATCTAGCCATGAGTCTTTGACTGCAATGTTGATGCTAGAAGGAGGACATCATCGGGCATCACTCTTCATAGACTATGGGGCTCCTTACACAGATACGATCTATGGAGTATACAACAGATTATTATATAATCTTTAAAATTATATGATCAGTGATTTATAAAATTATGTGATCATCTAAAAGCATCCTAATATATACGCCGAGAGAATTTCATATCAGGCATCTTTTCTTCTCTTTTATATGCCAAATCTTTAGACCGCACGATGCTAGCTCCTCTGAGTTATGATATAGAAAACCGTAAACTAAAGCAACGCGCCTCTCCACTCTAAAACCACCATTGGACCTTCCATTCAATAATCAGTCAAATACCTCAATTGATGCACTAAGATAGGGTAATAGACAGTGCACCCTCCATCAGGTACCCCATAATACTAAGACAGTAGAGTGAAATACTATTAATTGGACGGCCCAGATAATCGATTGATTCCCAGACGCGTACACCGTATATAGCTATCCTCTATATAAAGCTGTATATATGAAGAGATACGATCGTGCCCTGGCTCTCCTCTGGGCTGTGTCTGTGCTGAGCGAGCCGGGGGTCATTTCTTGCCGTTATATTTGGCGTTCCAGGACCCGGCTCTGGCTGCATGGTCTTTTATTTCTCTCTCTATTTTCTTTTTTGTGAGGGTTTCGAGCTCTCTTCTTTTTCGAGAGTGGTGGGTCTTGATCCGAGTCGTCCCTTCCGATCTCCGACACGTTAATCTCTCCTTCTCTTCCCGTCCTCCTATCGTTCTCCGCCTTTCGTGCGGTGGCCTCGACCTCGATCCCAATCTATGAAGCACCGGAGCTGGAGGAAAGAAGGATTCGGAACGATCCCAGGTGCCTCCAGCTCTGCAGTTTGAAATCCCGGGATTTGTTGCTGAATTCCGCCTCCTGTGGTCTGGATTGGAGGTTTGGATTCTGGTGGTCCAATGGTGGGGAAGGGAGGAGGCTTGGATTGGATTGGAGCGGTGCGAAGATCTAGGGTTTGCCTGCTGTGATTGCTAGGATCGAAGTTTGTATTTTCTTACGGGATTAAGGAATTTAGGGTTCGTTTATTGCACCTCTTCTCGTTCTTGGTGTATGAGAGAGATTGGGAGTAGTGAGAATGGATGCGGAAGTGGAAAGGGACGTTACCGCCCTCGACCCGGATCTGCTGCAGCTGGCGGAGATATCTCCGTTGGCGTTGAAACAGAACCCGGAGATTGCACAAGAGCTTTACTCGCAGTGGCTTACGCTACCGGAAACTTCCAAAATGGTACCTCTCGCATAGCGGATATCATCTGCTTTCCTTTTTTTTTTTTCCTTAAATTTTAGCTTTGGTAGCTCCTTTGGATCAGCTTTCTCTCTCTCTCTCTCTCTTGTGGAATTTGAGGGGCAAACTGTGGAACTATGTTATGCATGTCAGATTACTGCCTTTCTTTTGGGAATTTACTTGGACATGATCATCAAACAAAGTAGTGATTTAGGGCTATTCCCTTAACTTAATTGGTATGGAAACTAGGCCTTCCTTCCTGTACATGTAGGTTATTAGGGGTTAAAGTAGCATATTCCGCATGATGGAAGCCAACATTCTGAATTCAGTATCTAGTTTATTTGCTGGAGCTTTTGGAAGGAAACCTGTTTCTTTTTTTTTTTTTTTTTTTTAAATCGTGTTTTAAAAATAAGAACATTCTTGATGATAGGATTATTGAGAAAACTTAGACCTGTATTTAAGCCAGCGTTCTTAAGCTGATACGCTCTTTGGTCCTTTGGCATTTGAACAGATATTTGCATTAATTTGGACCATTTAATGGCCAACAGGTCAGGATAGAATGTTGAGCACATCTTCTATCCTATTTCTGTTTGTGTAAAAGTAACTAATAATAATATTGCTCAAGTTGATGTCTTGACTAACTGTCAGGTATTTTCTGTTTCATATGGGCCATAACATTACAATCAACCTGAACATTAAAGATCAAAAAGATAGATGAGCGGAAATAGAAATAAGAAAGTAGTAGAAGATGAAGAAGAAAAGGACTAAAATAAGATGAAGATGATGATGACATCGATGATGAAGAGAATAAATTGAAGAAATGTACATGTACAAGAACATATAAAGATAGAAAGAAAATAAACAAAATTGATACAACAGCCTACAGATGGACAGCGAGCACACCATCTGGTCATACAATTGAAGAGTGGAGACATGTCTTTCTTCACTACTGTGGCTATCAGGATGGGCTTCATATCATGAGGACAGAGGTTGGTTGTTTTGCAAGTGCAATGAACGACTAGTTTTCTATAATTTTGACCTCTTGTGCAAGTCCATTAGTGCATTCAAGGTTAAGCTTGACCTTAAAAGATACAGCAATAAATAAAGAAACTATGAAATGCAGTCATCACTTGCTATATCATTTGTTGGCTTAGCCTTCATCATTTTTTAGGAAGAGTTATTTACATAGCATATTAGATTTTACATCAATTGCTAGGACAATAATCAAATATAATAAATAATTGAATCCACTGCTAGTTCACTATTTAAATGGTTATCAATATCTGCCAAGACATTCAATTGTATGTTTAGACAATTTGAGTGGACTAAACAACTGCTTAGGACACCAGTTAATGGTCTATCACTGCATGGCATCAAATGAATTGCTTAAGTGTTTAAATGGCTATGCATCATCTATAGCAAGATGTATGTCATAACACACCCTGAACCTTCAATTGCAACACTTTGAATAAATTTACTTCAGACTTTCTGGATTTTGTTAAACAAAGTGAATTAGTTGACTCATACTAATTGTTAATTGTTTAATTAAAAACAATGTAGGGGAAAGGATTGTCTTGTTCATTTGGATAATGTTCGTGTCTGGATTCATGCGTTTTCTTATCATACAGATATATTTCAGAAGCCAATTATTAGTCAAATTTTTGTTATGTTTGATTGCAGTGGAGGGAATTAAGGCCCTAAACCCATCTGATTTTAATGGTTTTAGAGCACTGAGCATGCAATGCCCAAAGATAAGATGGAATGGATGAAGCAGCAATTTGAAGCAGGAGGGGATGAATGAATGGCAGGCTCATGGCTGAAGGTGGAAAACTAAAATTTGTGAAAGGAAATGTTAAACTTTGCATGGAAGCTTGCTGAACATCTTATTCATGTAAGGGGAGTGGTTGGCTTAAGCAAATTGATAAATTAAATGATAGTGAAGATGACGGACAGTGGAAAGAAAAGAGTGAGATGTCCAGCCAGACCATTGTAGTAAAAAAAAAAGCTTTAATGGAGCAAGGAGTGAAGCCTTGTTCATGTGATGAAGATTTGATAAGATTTATTCCGTTTTCTGGTTCCCCCTTTCTCTATTGCAAACTGGATATGTTCAGATTTAGGCTTTGTTCTTAAGAATTCACTCAAGGATTCCATTGTCTTTTTGCAAGATTCAATCTAAAGAGCCAGACGACTATTGTTTGTAGATACAGTTGTGAGGATCAATACATCAAGTTATTATTAGAGCAAAGATATTCTACAAAATGCTAGCAAACAATGGCAAACTTGATGATATTGATATGCAGGTAGACGGTTTATGTGATAATTTTCTTCATATTCTGGATTCTGCTGAACTCGAAGATGCAAGTGTTAGGCCACACTCTACATGAGAGTGGATATCTGAGGACTATCTTGTTATCTCTCATCTAATGGTTGACAGTTTACTGATCAGAAGTTCAATTGATAAACAAGCCAAAAAAAATGTAGAGAATTCATGTGTTAAGGATCCTCCAGAGGGGCACCTGTTGGTAGTTTGATAGTCATTCAAACAATTTTTTACCTCAAAGCAAAACAACCCCCCAAAACTCTAGGTGGCTCTTAAGAGTTTCTATGCACTTATTGTCATGTGATTTCGATTATCTGTGCTGACCATACAGAAAGGGTAAGTCTTATCCTTTGTTTGCTAAATTGACTGTGTGTGGTGTATTATAACATTTCATCTGGAACAAGATAAACCCAGAACATGCTTTTTCCTTTTTTTCTTTTGATGGATCAATGATTTAAATTTGAGGCACAGGCTTGCATCAATCACTAGCTGACATGGTATATGCATTGATATCGGGGTAGCATGCGATTGGTACGCTCCGATACAAAACAGGAAAAAATTAAAAAAAGCGTACTAGGTACAGGTTTTGTATGCTATAGGGTGCTTCAGGCCTGGTTTGCTAATAGTAGCTGGTATGGGAGTACGTGGTTCTTCAATCCTTGGTATGCTTCCAGTATTACATTGTCTATTTGTTTACAATATATCACAACTTATATTTCAGAAAGAAATGGAAGTCCAATGTTAGCTTTTGTTGTGTATGCCTTGTTTTTGTGATCCATTTCCATCCGTCCTTGGATGTCAATAAATCGTAGTGTGTCTATGCATTTAAGGTGGCTATGATATATAGACTAATATCATGATTATTTTGACTTGCTTGACAAGTGATTAAGCTATAAGAGCTCCCAATTTGTTGCATTATCACATGCCTCACTCTGCTTTATGGTTCTTGGTTGTGTAAATTTAGACAAATTGATGGCAACACCTGCCAAAATTTTGCATGAATGTTTCTTGCATTTTGCCTTTTTGATGTAGGTGAAGTCATTAATTGAAGATGCAAAAGCTGGTGCCCCTCTGAATGTTCCTGGCAGCTCTAGTAGCACAAATGCTGTGGCAGGCAACCCATTGCCTTCCATGTTCGCTGCTGGCAGTGCACCTCCTCTTTCACCTAGAAGCACTTCTGGATCTCCTCGTGTTGCAAAACGTGGTACAGGGACTGGAGTTTCATCCTTTGGATCTCCACTAAAATTAGTTAGCGGGCCAGTGAGAGAAATCATACCTCAAGTACTGCCTTCAGATTAAATTTTGTCATATGTAGTCAATAACATTTTCTCCAAGTGGCTGGGAGTTTTACCACATATGGTTCTCACTGACTGATTCATACTGTAACAGTTCTATTTCAAAAATGGGCGTCCACCTCCTGAAGAACTTAAAGAGCAATGCGTATCTAGAATTGATCATATTTTCTTTGGCCACATGGATGGACTACAAATTCATGGTGAATGACTTATATGAGATTCCCTTTTGTGTCAGTTTGTTAATTGCATCTCAAGCATCTGAATATTTTGTGTTTTTGCAAAATCAGAATTTAAATCCGTCACAAAGGACATCTGCAAGCTACCATCATTCTTTTCCACTGCTCTTTTTAGAAAAATCGATGTTGATTGGACTGGAACTGTAACAAGGTATGCAAGTTTTCTATTTTCTGAGATTTAAGATGCAAGTTCATAGGCTAAAGTCATTTATGTTTTTATTTATGATATTCAAATGTATCCATGTTAACTTATTTTTTTTAGCTGGTGATAGTTTTTAAGTCTTTCTTGTCTGATGATTATCACTTCCTCATTTCCTGTACTATGGGAGTGCTAGTGGTCCTTTGTGGTCAATTAACAATAGATATAAAACATGGCTTTTGCAATTTGATCATCTTGTTATTAGTTTTTGTTTCGGAATCTTTCCTGTTTTCATTTGAGAAGGTACTTGTGCCTCCCAGTCTTTATATCTGTGTACTTTGAACCCCTAACTTTTTTTCATATGTGGTAGGGCTCTAGTTCTAGTGGCCTACCATGTAAGTGTTGTGTTTTAAACGCATAGTGACTACTTTGAGATATGGACTATATTAAGTACCATTTCGCTTAATTTAATTTATGAGATCGCTGGTAAATTATGCTTCTAGTTTGATTTGATCTCATCCATTCATCAATTTAACTTATAGGGGTACATATAAGTTGGTCTAACCTATTAAGTTAATGGGCTGACTTGATAGAATGGTTAGTCTGAGTGAAAAATAGAGAGTCTCATAAACATGATTGCTTGGTCAGAGAACTTGGACATAATCTCAGTGAAGTTAACTTCATTACCAGATGAATATATGAATAACAGATTATCCTTGGAAAGACTTGTTAACACATTCCTCCCACAGAAATGATAGGCCTGAGGGTGTTACCACGTCCAAGTTCACTATGGCTGATTTATATCTCTAATGGTGTTGAAATTTTTGCTGTTCTCAGAATCTTATGAGGCCTGTAGACGATGATAGCAGGCTATGGTTGTGACTTGTGAGATGGACTGCATTCCTATACATGTACAAGTCCTCAGAAGCCTCCACAACCTTTTTATATAGTTATTTACTCAGTGGACTGGTGGAGTTGTATGTCAACCTTTCTAGTTTGACTCTTGCAGCCGTTGTTTGGTTCTTTATTGTCTTCTCTGTTATATATTTTTGAGCTGTACTTCTGTTTCAATTCATCATAAAACTCTAAAGTATTGACGCCTTTTGTTATATATGTATATATATATAACAAAAGCCTAATCCTAAGGCTCTGATACCATGGGGGACCGGCAGGACCGATGGGGGGAGCCTCCTGGTTAAAGGAGAAAAAACCGTAATATACCTAATCCTAATCCCAAAGTTTATGTTCTGGAACCTATGAGTAGGATATTGCTCACTCTAAAATAACAGAGAGCGAGGCCCGCCAAGATACTACTAACAGATTACATATTAACCATGAACTATAAACTAAACCTTCAAAGATTAAGGTTCAAGTTTAGGACTTTCACAGCCATAAATTTCCTGAGGTACAGATATAGTACACAGTTCAATTAATCTAGATTAATATATACTAGACTACCTATATTTTATTCTAGATTTATATTAAGATTAACTATCTATCTTATATTATAATCCTAATCTATACTATAATGACTCTATTCTACCAAAACTAGAATTTTACTCGAGTATTCTACTCTACTAAGACTTATCTAACCTATTTATATTACTTAATAGGTTACTTATCCTATGGTTATTTAATCCTAGTTGGGTTGCCTAATCCTAGACTATAGATACTAAGGGTGGACAATGGACACACTATTGGGTAGGCACCGGACTATAGGTTTTCTAAAGGTGAACCTAAAGATAAACTCTAAGGTTGGACGATACTAACACCTAAGGTTGGATACTATGGGTGAACAATCCTAAACTACGAGTGAACCTAAGGTTGGTCTCTAAACTTGGACACTATAGGTGGATGGACAACACTAAGGCTGGACACCTAGAGTTGGACATTGAGGTTGGACACCTAATACTATTGGTGAACACAGAGTGGAAGCTACTAGGCGGACACTATGGTGGATGACAGAGTGGACGCTACTATGGATGCTATGGTGGGCACTATGAGGTGAACACTAGTGAATGGATACTACAGGGTGAACTCTACAGCTTGCTTACAGGTTAAGGTACCTAAGGGTTACTTATCTAAGGTTTACCTATGGTCACACTATAGGTTATCGAGGAGTGACTCTTATATTGATCTACTTATGCGTGGTTTCCTAAAGTCATGCTAAGGTTTTCCACGAGTTATTTATGGGTTTCCTAAAGGTTTTCCTAAGGTTAACTAAAGGTTACTAATTTACAAACTAGGTTTCCTAAAGAGTTAGAGTTAACACCTATGGTTATACTAAGAGTTGTACTATGGATAACTACGAGTTAGACTAAAGCTATCTAAAGTTTACTTAACTTACACTACGAACTATGCCTAAGGTTACCTATGGTAAACTGAAAGTAAGTTACACTAAGAGTTAGCTAAGGTTACTTACTAACTAGGTTACCTACAGATTATCTTTTTTGATTTTTAATTTTTAATTTTTTATGTGTTTTTAGTAAAGTTTAATCTATGTTAAACGTTACTCATTCTATTATCTATGTGTAAGTTACCTACTTACTATATTTTTTACAATTTTTATAATTTTTTATAATTTTTTAAATAGTATTTAAATAGTACTAAAATAGTTTGTAAATAGTATTTTTGAAATAGTATTTTGAAATGGTGGGTGGTTAGGAGAATGATGAAGGGAAGAATATGAAACATACAACTACTGTTCTTATTATGCAAATAGTATGTAAATAGTGTTTTGCGAAATAGTAATTCCGCAGAAACAGTAATGAATAGTACTATGAATAGTAACTATGAATGCAGGATGCATGCAACGATGGAAGATGACGAAATTAAAGCTTATTCTAAAAGTAAATAACAAACATTAAAGATTTAGAACAATATTTAAATAAAGTAACACAGAGAAACAAAGAAACAAAGTAACTAAAATTTTGTTAAAACATGCATGGGTATGTATATATGAAAACACATGGAAAATTTATATGATGAAGGAAACAAAAGAGCAGTATAGATTTACAAAGGATGGAGAAAGCTTGCAGAGCTTGCTTTTCTCCGACTACGGACTTCTGGATGCAAACTTTAAACTTTTGTACAGGATTTTGATCAAACAGGATTTTTATATAAAGACTCAAGGGACTATACAAGGAACTATACAAGGGGTACAAAACAGAAAGGAAGAAGAGGATTATTTGGTGGAACACTTCTTTTTTGGCTTGTAACTTCTACCTGATATATGATCTTCAAAAAGCTCTCCAGGAAAGTCACTGGCTCTTAAGATTGCTTTTGAAGTACTATCGAGGCTCCTCTTCCTATGTTGGCATTTGGGATCTTCTTGTAGAAGCTTTGACGGTCATCTTGCTTGAGGGGGAAGTAACTTGGTGCTGAAGTAACTTGAGACTTGAAGTAACTGGACGATGAATCAACTTTGTTGGTAAGGTGGCCTACTGGTGAAGGGACTTGTCGGTGAAACATCTTCTTGGTGAGGTGGCTTGTCGGTGGCTTGGATGTCTTGCTGGTAGAGAAACAACTTTTGTTGGTGCAGAACCAACCTTTGGTGGCAAAGTGACTTTGCTTTGGCTTTGTTAGTGTAATGGTCTTCTGATGGCTTGTTGGTGAAGTAATATTTTTGCGGATGTGGTGACAGATGGGGGGACTATGCTGATGTGGATTTTCATGAAAAGTAGCTGAGTGTCTTCATGTGGGAGTATTTTTTTCTTTTTTGAGTATTTGCCTACGGATGTTACTTGATGATGGTGAGCAGGTAGTATCTATCCAGATGTGCTGTTTTTTGGATATTGGAGTTTTTGGACTTGATTTTGGACTGGATGATGAATTTGTGCTGGATGCTGGATTGTTGACTTGATTTGGCTGCGGTGGTGTTGTTCTCCTTCTATATTCTGGCTTGCCTCTATAAACATCTTCGAATCCAGGAAGAATTAAAAGGATGGATGATACTAAATATTGATTTCTGGTGAATGCTGTTGATGAACTATCGAATGTTGATCTCTTGGTGAATGCGAATGTTGATCTCTTGGTGAATGATGTTGGTGGACTAATGGCATTGGACTTTGCTGATAAGTAAATGATAGAGTATTGGTTGCCGAATGCTGGTCTTCTGGAGAATTTTGCTGGCGGACTGGTGGCTGAGTGCGAGCATGTGGAGGAGTATATTCAGGTTGATTTCTTTGGTGAGGATGCTTTAGAGGTTGATCTATCATAGTATTGCTTGATGATGATGATGAAATATGGATAATAATGTGGTGGTGTGGACTGGTCATCTTGATTTGGATAAGTACTGAAGAGTGGTAATGAGGCTTTCTTTGATGTGGAGAATGGTGGCAATGAAGGTGACGCCTATGGTGATAAGAGTGTCTCCGATGATCTTCTTGGGATGGCATTTGAAGGTGTTTGTTTGGTGGGGGATAAGGAGTGAGGGATGAGAAAAAATTCATATATGTATTTATAGATCATCTTTGGATATTCTTCGGATTCTTTGGATTGAATAATTCAGAGTTTGAATATTTTTAGTGATTGATGGAGAATCAAATTACTGTCTCCTGGTAATGGCTGTTGCTTACAGCTGTTTGTTGGTATCTGAGTAGGATTTTTTTTTTGTTGATTGATGGAAGGTCATATTTTTGCTTCTTTTGTTTGAATGGAATCTCTGTTTTTGAATGGTGGCAGAAAGTCGTTGTGGAATAATATCTTCTATTTCTTCTTATTTAGAAAGGATGAATTTGTTTAAAAGTGAAAGATGTAGAAAACAAACTTAAGCAGTGCAGATCTTGTTCAAAATAGGTTGAGAAAATCATTTTTCATATACATATATTCTATCATTTATGTAATGAATTTGAATAGGGTATAGTTATTTCGAAGATATCTTGTACTTTATTTTGAATTTGATCATGATAATTTTTTGGGTTTAGAAGGATATCTCAATATTTTTCTTTTTCTGGTAGGATACTGGATGGGTTTACTAAATCTGTTACAACCCATATTTTGTTATCTGACCAACATCTATAATTTTGAGATTTTGTAGCTTCCTAATAGACATCAATATAATTGACAAGATATAATCTTTTATGTCAAAGTCTCCTATGGGTTTATTTTTTAGGATGCCATCTTTATCCGAAAATTGAGTGTGTGAGGTAATAAATTTAAAAATAATAAATAATTTTAGTTAATTTTTTTTCTTCAATTTCACTATAGATTATCATGTCTATCTCTTTCTTATCATTTCTGAGTTTTTTTAAGATTGTAGAGACTGATTTTGGAAACATATTTAAAGAGTAATTGTAATTTATGAAAGCTAGTCTAACCGGTCCTTTATATAAAGATCTAATCATGGTATTAGAAGGATTCACATTTATATTTGGAATACTTAACTTTTGTCAGCACCAATCTAACATAAGATATTCACTAAGATCTTGGAGTATTTCTTTAATTTCACTAGGTTGAAGGATTTTGTCAAGAATAGTATTTTGGAGTTCAGAGAGTAATGTTTTTTTTGCTTTATTCCAAATTTTTAATCTTTATTGCTTAATAGAATGATAAGTCATTTGTTTGAAGTTTGAACTATTAGCATCTATAAAATTTAGTTCAGAATTAGATAAGGCTAGAATTTTAAAGTTACTTATATGCTAAGTAACTTCTATTTTTTTAAAGAGTTTTAAGATTTTTTTTTGAATAATTTTGTTTCCTTATTCATATTTTGGTATGGTTGTTTCTAGAAGTGTTGGGAAGATAGGAGTTTTTCTTTTTTCTTTTAAATTTTCAGGAAGGTTGCAGCAAAGGGTTAACTAGTAATCTAAGCTTAATATTTTTTTAAATATTTTTTCTTAAAATTTTGTTTATATTCTAATGTTAAGGAATTTGATTTTTGATAAAGGAATGTGGATATACTATAACTAGTTTTTTTAAAAAAAATGTTAAGGGGATTTAGGATGGACCAAAGACTTCTATATCTTACAGGTCAATGATTTTTATGTCTTAATTTTAAGTTCTCTGTTTTAGATTTTCATAAGGATTTAGATGATGATTGAGATCTTAATAAGGGTCTGTTAAGGTTTGGATTTCAAACTTAATTTCTTTTTTTAATAAGATTTGTTGTTCAAGAATTTCTTTATTAGATTGGAAGAGATTTAAGGGTTTGTTAAATTTTTTATCTTATCATAGATACTAGAATAAAGAGATGTTTTGTCATAAAAGGTAGGTAGATTTTGGGATACAATGAGTTATTGTATTTCTAACTTAGAGGTCCTAGGGTTCAGAAGTAATCTTATTAGGATTCCTAAGTTTTTTGGTATTTTTCATGGTAAGTATGGCCAGAATTTTTATGGATTTTCATTATAGATTTTAATCGGATATAATTTTATTTTTAGTTTAAAGCTGTCAGAAAAATAATTGCCTAGAACCATGTTTGAGACCAGATCTGGAACCTCTTTTTGGATTTTTGTTTCAGGATTAGTTTCTTCTAGAGAATTGATTTTTTCTAGATGATCCCTTTCCTGAATTTCATTTTTTAAGTTTTTTTACAGACTGTTGCATTATAATGTTTTTAAAGTTTTCATCTTTAAAATTTTTTAAAGATTGTTGAATTTTAATGTCTTCAATTTCAGATTTTGTATTAGTAGGTTGGTTCTGTATCATGTTTTTTGTCTCAAAAAAGGAATCCTTAGGTTGAGGATCTTTATCTTTTTGTAAGTATGGACAAAGATATTCAATAATTTTTTTGTTTTTCTCTCAATAAATTGATATTTTTTTTATTTATACAACTATATTCATTATCTTTTTTTATAATTTCAGAGTTATGTTTATTTGAATTTGGTTTATTAGCAAAGAAATCTTTTTTAAATATTCCTTTGTATTCAGAGTTGGGTTTATAAGTATAAGGTAGGGTTTTACTTAGGTGATTTGGTATTGGATCTGATGAATGAGTTTTAATTTTGGAGATGGGCCTAGGACTCATTTTATATTCATAGTCTAAGATTGGCTGAAATTGAGGATAATTTTGAAATTGATTTTTATCTTCATTTTCTGATTCAGAGTAAAGAGATTGGATGTCATCCTGATCATCATCTGGATAGCCTAAAATATCTTCTAGATACAAATCCATCTTTTGTGGGGAAAGTGACCAAGAGATTTAGGGTTAGGACAGACTGAAAGAGAGTGACTGAAAAGTCTTATGCCTATAAGGAAGATTACTGAAAGATAATTAGGAGTTCTTAGGAATGGCTAAGAATTCCCAAGTATGGAAAGGTTAGTCCCTAGAGAAGGCTAACTAAAATTGCTTACCTATCTAGAACTAACTAATATAAGGGTTTAATTCACGGCTATAACTACTTATACAGCTAGAAAACTCTATACTAAGAAGATACCTAATCACTAAAGAGGTTTCTAAGTTAGTTTCTAAGAAATAAATCTACTTGTCTGTAAGGGGTAGAATCCCAATTACCCTATTATGTTTTTAGATATTAAAGGATACAAAGAATAAAAATCCTATTTAGAGTTATCTGCTTTATAAGGTTAGCATCTAAATATTAGCTTTGACTAGGTTAGAGGTCTAATTACATGAAGAATGAGAGAATGTATATAAGAAAATTCATAAGTAACTATAAAAGGCTAAGATTCGTAATTACTTATCTAAGTAATATACAGTTAGAGACTATACTATACTATAAAGAATATAAAATGATACTTAATTGTAGAAAGAATAAAAGAATAACTAATAGAAGAAGATATTTAATACCTAGACTCTCTACAAGATCCTTACCATAACTCTATGATAACAATTCCAAGAGTGTAAAGATTTAGTAAAGGAAGATCAAGAAAAGATACCCATCTTAGGAGACTTAACAATATTATTAAGGTAAGAGGTCTTTTCCTTAGGAGACTTAACACAGCAGGATCTAAAATAGTACCTATCTTAGGAGACTTAATACAGAAGGATCTGAAACGAGGATCTGAAACGGTTACTCAATTTAGGTGCCAAAGGGTCTCTCTGCGGTCTTTACTGCCTGCGCTTGTTAGTGGCTCTCCCTGGTATTTCGTCGGCAATGGCATGTCCTGAAACAGCACTACATCCGGAGGTACACCCGAGTTTCCGCCAGTTATACAATCCGTCAGTTGTACAACTCCTGTGCTCTTCAGATCAAGTCTAGATGACTATCAGTCGAACAACCACTGTGCTCTTCGGACTAAGCTAAAGATTCTTACCAGAACTCACTGCTTCTCGGACCAAGCATGAGCAGTAGGGGTCTCAATTTAGAAAGATCTCGGTTTGAGCAGTAGGGGAGGGAGTAGTATAGAAAGATCTTGGTTTGAGGAGCAGTAGGGGCCTCAATCTAAATGCTCAGGCTTGGTCTGAGGAGCAGTAGAGTTCTGATAAGAACCTTTAGCTTGGTCCAAGAAGCACAGTTGTTGTACGATTGGTAGTCACCTAAGCTTGGTCTGAAGAGCACAGGAGTTGTACAACTGGCGGATTGTATAACTGGCGGGAACTCGGGTGTACCTCCGGGTGTAGGGCTGTTTCAGGACATGCCATTGCCGACGAAAGGCCAGGGAGAGCCGCTAACAGGCGCAGGCAGTAAAGATCGCAGAGAGATCCTTTGGCACCTAAGTTGGGTAATCATTTCAGATCTTCGTTTCAGGTCCTCCTGTGTTAAGTCTCCTAAGGTAGGTACTATTTTAGATCCTGCTGTGTTAAGTCTCCTAAGAAAAAGATTTTTTACCTTAATAATACTGTTAAGTTTTCTAAGATGGTATCTTTTCTTGATCTTCTTTTACTAAATCTTTCCACCTTTGGAATTGTTATTATAGAGTTGTGGTAAGGATCTTGTAAATATCCTAGATAATAGTATTTAGATATTAAGTTTCTTCTTCTATTAATTATTCTTTTATTCTTTCTATTTCTTATAATATGGTATACTTATAGTATAGTCTCTAGTTGTATAGATAAGCAATTAGGAATCTCATTCTTTTATTCTTTTATAGTTATTTAGAAATTTTCTTAGATACATTCTTTCATTCTTTTTGTAATTAGACCTCTAAACTAATATTTAGACGCTAACCTTATAGAGTAGATAACTCTAAATAGGATTTTTATTCTTTATATCCTTTAATATCTAGAAACATAATAAGGTAATTAGGATCCTACCCCTTATAGATAGGTAGATTTATTTCCTAGGAACCTTTTTAGTGATTAAATACCTTCTTAGTATAGAGTTTTCTAGCTGTATAAGTAGTAATAGCTATATGTTAGTTTTAGATAGGTAAGCATTTTTAGTTAGCCTTCTCTAGGGACTAACCTTTCCATACTTGGGAATTCTTAGCCATTCCTAAGAACTCCCAATTATCTTCTAGTCATCTTCCTTACAGACATAAGAGTTTCCAGTAATCTTTAAGATCCCAGGCACTTTCCTCTTGATCATTCTCTTTATAATCATAAAGTCTTTCCAGTCATCTTCCTAATTACTTAAAAGCCTTTTAATTTAAAATAGAATGGACCTGTATCTGGAAGATATTCTGAACTATTTGATGATCTAGATGATATCCAATCCCTTCACTCTGAATTAGACAATGAAGATGAAAATCAATTTCAAAATTATTCTCAATTTCAGCCAACTGAAAATAGATTGAGTCCTAGGCCAATCTCCAAAATTAAAATCCATCTATCAAATTTTCAAAATAAATCTCTATCCTATATATATAAACACAACCCTGAATATAAAGAAATATTTAAAGAAGACTTCTTTGCTAGTCATAATAGACTTAAAAAACAACGATTCCTCAATCTTTACAATGAAACCCAAATAGAAGAAATCCAATCTCGATACTTTGCCTTTATCAAAGTCAGGTAAAACTCTTATCAAATTCTTTAATTGGTTTGAGAAATATGATCATTTAAGTCAATCTAAATCTAGAACTAATAATAAATCAGTTTTCACATCCGTGACAAACATGCCAAATACAAAGTTAAACCTTAAAAATAAACATAACTCTGAAATTATAAAAAAGGTAAATGGATGTAATTGTATAAATAAGAAAATATCAATTTATTTGGAGAAAGACAAAAGAGTTATTGAATACCTTTGTCCATGTCTACAAAAAGACAAAGATCCTCAATCTAAGAATTCCCCTTCTAAAATAAAAGAATTAATCAAAACTACAAAAGACTCACCAGAACAAGTAGAAATACTTGAAGACACTAAAATCTTTAAAGATGAAAACTTTAAAAACATTATAATGCAACAGTCTGTAAGAGACTCAGAATTTTTAAAAAATAAAATTCAGGTAAGGGATCATCTTGAAGAAATCAATCCTCTAGAAGAAACTAGTCCTGAAACAAAACCTTAGAAAGAAGTCCCAGACTTAGTTTTAGGCAATTATCTTTCTGACCGCTTTAAACTAAAAATAGAATTATACCCGATTAAAATCTATAATGAAAACCCACAAAAATTTTGGACTAACTTAGGAACTTAGGAACTTTAATAAAATTACCTTTAAACCTTAGGACTTCTAAGTTAGAAATACAAGAACTTATTGTATCCCAAAATCTAGTTACCTTTTATGACAAACACCTCCTTATTCTAGTGTTTATGATAAGATAAAAAAATTTAACAAACCCTTAAATCTCCTTCAATCTAATGAAGAAATTCTTAAACAACAAATCTTGTTAAAAGAAGAAGTTAAGTTTGGAATCCAAACCTTAACCAGACTCTTGTTGAGATCTCAATTATCATCTAAATTTTTATAAAAATCTGAAACAAAGAACTTAAAACTAAGACATGAAAAATCTTTGGCCTGTAAGGTATAACAGTCTTTGGTTCATCCGAAATCCCCTAAACATTCTTCAAAAGAAAAGTAGTTATAGTATATCCACATTCCTTTATCAAAAATCAAATTTTTTAACATCAGAATATAAATAAAATTTTAAAAAAAATTATTCAGAGAATATTAAGTCTAGACTTCTAGTTAGACTCTTGCTAAGGTCTTTCTGGAAATTCAAAAGAAAAAAGAAGAATCCTTACTCTCATAACCCTTCTGAAAACAAATCATATCTAAATATGAATAAAGGAAAAGAAGTTATTCAAGGAAGAGAAACCTCAAAATTCTTTAAGAAAATAGAAGTTACTCAGTATATAAGTAATTTTAAAATTCTAGTCTTATCTAATTCTGAACTAAATTTTATAGATGCTAGTAATTCAAACTTCAAACAAATAACTTATCATTCTATTAAGCAACAAAGATGAGAAATTTGAAATAAAGCACAAAGAACGTTACCCTCTGAACTCCGAAATACTATTTTTGACAAAATCCTTCAACCTAATGAGATTAAAGAAATACTCCAAGATCTTAGTGAATATCTTATGTTAGATTGGTGCTGGCCAAAGTTAAGTATTCCAAATATAAATATGAATCTTTCTAGTATCATGATTAGATCTTTATATGAAAGACTGGTTAGACTAGCTTCCATAAATTACAATTACTCTTTAGATATATTTTCAAAATTAGTCTCTACAATCTTAAAAAGACTTAGAAATGATAGGAAAAAGATAGACATGATAATCTATAGTAGAATTGAAGAAAGAAAATTAACTGAAATTATTTATTATTTTTAAATTTATTATCTCATACATACTCAATTTTCGGATAAAGATGGCATCTTATAAAATAAACCCATAGGAGACTTTGACATAGAAGATTATATCTTAGTCAATTATATTGATGTCTATTAGGAAGCTACAAAATCTCAAAATTATAGATGTTGGTCAGATAACAGAATATGGGTTGTAACAGATTTAGTAGATTCCACATGCTCGCACTCAGCCACCAGTCCACCAGCAAAATTCTCCAGGAGATCAGCATTTAGCAACCAATACTCTGCCATTTACTTATCAGTAAAGTCTGATGCCATTAGTCCACCAACATCATTCACCCAGAAATCAATATTTAGTATCATCCATTCCTTTAATTCCTCCTGGATTCGAAGATGTTTATAGAGGCAAGCCAGGATGTAGGAGCACACCACCACAGCAGCCAAATCAAGTCAACAATCCAGCATCCAACACAAGTTCATCATCCAGTTCAAAATCAAGTCCAGAAACTTTAATATCCAAAAAATAGCACATCTGGATAGATACTACCTACTCGCCATTATCAAGTGACATCCGTAGGCAAATACTCAAAAAAAAATACTCCCACATGAAGACAAGCTCAGCTATTTTTTATGAAAATTCACATCAGCATAGTCCTCTCATCTGTCACCACTTCTGCAAAAATATTACTTCACCAACAAGCCATCAGAAGACCACTACACTGACAAAGCCAAAGCCATGCTTCCAGTCAAAGTCACTTTGCCATCAAAAGTTGATTCTGCAGCAACAAAAGTTGTTTCTCCACCAGTAAGACATCCAAGCCACCGACAAGCCACCTCACTAAGGAGATATTTTATCGACAAGTCACTTCACCAGTAGGCCACCTTACCAACAAAGTTGATTCATCGTTAAGTTACTTCAGCACCAAGTTACTTCACTCTCAAGCAAGATGACCGTCAAAGCTTCTATAAGAAGATCTCAAATGCCAACATAGGAGTCTCAACAGTGTTTCAAGAGAAATCTTAAGAGCCAGTGGCTTCTCTGAAGAGCTTATTGAAGATTATATGCCAGGTAGAAGTTACAAGTTAGAGAGAGTGTTCCACCAAATAATCCTCTTCTTTCTTTCTGTCTTGTACCTCTTGTATAGTTCCTTGTATAGTCCCTTGAGTCTTTGTACAAAAGTTCTGTTTGTTCAAGAGTCTTGTACAAAAGTTTGAAGTTTGCATCCAGAAGTTCGTAGTCGGAGAGAAGCAAGCTCCTGCAAGCTTTGTCCATCCTCTGTAAATCCATACTGTTTTTTTGTTTCCTTCATCGTGTAAGTTTTTCATGGGTTTTCATATGTACACATCCATGCATGTTTTAATGAAGTTTTAATTTTTGTGTTATTCTGTTTAAATATTATTTTAAATCTTTAATGTTTGTTATTTACTTTTAGAATAAGCTTTAATTTCGTCCTCTTCCATCGTTGCATGCATCCTGCATTCATAGTTACTATTCATAGTACTATTTATTATTGTTTCTGTGGAATTACTATTTCGCAAAATACTATTTACATACTATTTGCATAGTAGGAACACTAGTTGCATGTTTCATATTCTTCCCTTCATCATTCTCCTGACCGTCCATCATTTCAAAACACTATTTCAAAAATACTATATGCAAACTATTTCAGTATTATTTAATTACTATTTAAACAAGAAAAAATTATAAAAAATTTTAGAAAGTAACTTATACATAGATAATAGGATAAGTAATGTTTAGCATAGATTAAACTTTGCTAAAAAAATACATAAAAAATAAAAAATTAAAAGTCAAAAAAGATAACCTGTAGGTAACTTAAGTAACTTAGTAAGTAACCTTAGGTAACTCTTAGTGTAACTTACTTTAAGTTAACTATAGGTAACCTTAGACATAGTTAACTTTAAGCATAGTTTGTAGTGTAAGTTAACTTTAAATAACTTAGGTCTAACTCGTAGTTATCTATAGTATAACTCTTAGTATAACCATAGGTTAACTCTTTAAGAAACCTAGCTTGTAAATTAGTAACCTTTAGTTAACCTTCAAAAAATCTTTAGGAAACCCATAGGTTACTCCTAGGAAATCTTAGTATGACTTTAAGAAACCACCCATAGGTAGTTTAGTTTGTAAGAGTCACCCCTAGTTAACCTATAGTGTGACCATAAGTAACTCTTAGATGGGTAACCTTTAGGTGCCTTAACCTATAAGCAACTTTTAGGACAATCTGTAGAGTTCACCCTGTAGTATCGTCCATCCACTAGTGTTCACCTCATAGTGCCCACCATGGCATCCATAGTAGCATCCACTCTGTCATCCACCATAGTGTCCGTCTAGTAGCTTCTACTTTGTGTTCACCAATAGTATTAAGAGTCCAACCCTAGGTGTCCCGTCTTAGTGTTGTCCATCCACCTATAGTGTCCAAGTTTAGAGACCAACCTTAGGTTCACTCATAGTTTAGGATTGTTCCCCCATAGTGTCCAACCTTAGGTGTTAGTATTGTCCAATCTTAAAGTTTATCTTTAGGTTCACCTTTAGAAGATCTATAGTTCAGTGTCTACCCAATAGTGTGTCCATTGTTCATTTTTAGTACATATAGTCAAGATTAGGCAACCCAACTAGGATTAAATAACCATAGGATAAGTAACCTATTAAGTAATATAAATAAGGTTAGATGAGTCTTAGTAGAGTAGAATAAGAGTAAATTTCTAGTTCTGGTAGAATAGAGTCATTATAGTATAGATTAGAATTATAGTATAAGATAGATAGTCTTAATATAAATCTAGAATAAATATAGGTAGTCTAGTATATATTAATCTGGATTAATTGAACTGTGTATTATATCTGTACCTCAGGAAATTTATGGCTGTGACAGTCCTGAACTTGAGCCTTAATCTTTGAAGGTTTAGTTTATAGTTCATGGTTAATTTGTAATCTGTTAGTAGTGTCTTGGTGGGCCTCGCTTTTTGTTATCGTAGAGTGAGCAAGATCCTATTCATAGATTCCAGTACATAAACTTTAGGATTAGGATTAGGTATACTACAGTTCCTCCTTTAATCAGGAGGCTCCCCCCGTCGGTCCTGTCGGTCCCTCATGGTATCAGAGCAAATCATTCTATACTATACTCATAGGTTCCCCATGGTATCAGTGTTGGTTTTGTTTACCAATTTGATGGGATTTGGGAGGAGATTGAAGTGGAGAATGAGATGAAAAATTAGGGGAGAATATAGATTTAGGGTTCTTTCTTTTTTTTCTTAGTATATAAGGCCTCTTATGTGTGAGGTTATTACATCCTACAAAAATTCATACATCAATACATAAATCACTATAACAATATGAGCCCAACTATATATGAGCCCATCTATGAACCCAACATACAACTAAACCAAAAATTACATAACTTAGAAATTAAAAAGATCAAACATTACATTTTAACTCTCATTTAATGGTTGTTCTTGAATGCCCATGAGGTCTCTAAAGTAGATGAATTTTTTTTTAGGTAATGCCTTGGTGAAAATGTCCGCCACTTAGTTTTGAGTCCTCACATACTTCACTTCAACTTCTTTTTCTTCTACCACATCTCTTATAAAATGGTACTTGATTTTGATATGCTTCGTGCAGCTATGATAGATAGGATTTTTTGTCATAGAGATGGTAGACTTGTTGTCACAAAGTAGTGTAATGGCTTCTTCTTGCTTTTCATCCACATTTTTTAGTATTCTTCTCAACCAAATTATTTGTTGTGTTGCTAAGGTAGTTGAGATATATTCGGCTTCTGCAGATGACAATGCCACAATATCTTGCTTCTTAGATGCCCAAAATATGACATCGGATCCAAAAAAAAATGATAGCCCGATGTGCTCTTCATATCATCAATGCTTCCGGCCCAATCACTATCACAAAATCCAAATAACTTCACATAGTCATTTATGCTTTTTTTATATATGATGTCATAATGTTTGGTACTTTTGATGTATCTCAGGACTCTTTTTACCATCTCAAAGTGGACTTTGCTTGATTTTTGCATGAATCTAGAAAGTAAACTTGATGCAAATATTATGTCCGATTTTGTAGTTGTGAGATACAATAAGCTTCCAACAATGCTTCTATATAGTGGTGCATTGGCTTCACCATTTCCATCTTCTTTGATTAACTTCTTATTTACCACTAAAGATGTTGCCATAACATTGCAATTCTCTATTTTGAATTTCTTGAGAATACTTTCTACATATTTTTTTTGACAAATAAAAATGCTATCTTTTCTTGGCTTGATTTCAATTTTCAAAAAGTAATGGAGCAAACCCATATCATTCATTTCATATCTTCTCATCGTATCACTTTTGAAAGCTAAAATCATATTCTCATTGTTACTGGTAATGATCAAATCATCAACATAAAGAGAGACAAGAATATCATTATCTTGCTTCTTCACATAAAGTGTTGGTTCACTTGGACTTCTTTGAAAATCTTTTTCATTGAAGTAGGCATCAATTTGAGCATACTATGCTTGGGATGCTTGCTTCAACCCATACAATGCTTTCTTCAACTTGTACACTTTGCTTTTTTGACCTTTGATGATGAAGCCTTGAGGTTGTTCTACATAAATTTTTTTCTCCAATATCTCATTCAAGAATGCCGACTTTACATCAAGTTGGTGTAGTTTTCAATCTTTGTGCCGTCATAGAAATGAGAGTTCTAATTGTGTCATGTCGAGCAATTGGTACAAAAGTTTCTTGATAATCAATCCCAGGTAATTGAGAATACCCTTTTGCTATCAATCTTGCTTTGTATCTTTGAATGGATCCATCTAGATTGTGTTGTCTTGTAGATCCACTTCAAGCCAATGACTTATCGTTTGGTTTCTCCACTAGCTCTCAAGTTTTGTTTTTCTCAATCACATCAATTTCTTCTTGCATTGCCTTGTTTCATACTTCATGTATAGCTTCTTCGTAAGTTTTAGACTCAATCATGCAAAAGTTACAAGTGGCATAAATGTCACTTAGGCTTTTCATTCTTCTGGGAGTGGAATTTGGAGATGAGCTTGAGCTTGAAGTTGGTGATGGACTTACACTTGAAGAAGTTTGTGGTGAACCTTCATCCTCATTTTCTTCATTTTGGGCATCATGAATTTCTTCATCAAGAGTAACAATATTTTCTTCAATTTTCTTATCTTTTCAATCCCAAGTAGCCTTCTCATTAAAAAAATTCTCTTTTTATGATCATCTTGTTGTGCTTCAAGCTAAAAAGTTTATAGCCTTTTGATTTAGAACTATAGTCAACAAAAATGCATTTTTTACTTCATCCAGTTTGTGCCTCCTTTCTTTTGGAATATGTGCATAGCATACACATCCAAAGACTTTGAAATGCTTCGCCGAAGGCTTTCTACCGGACCAAGCTTCAAATGGTGTTTTGTTTTAGAGAGCTTTTGTTGGATATCTATTCATCAAGTATACCGCCGTGTACATCGTTTCCGTCCCAAAGAAATTTGGAAGGCCTTTGTTTTGGAGCATAGATCTAGCCATCTCAAAAATAGTATGATTCTTTCTTTTGGTAATTCTATTTTGTTCCGGTGTATAGCCGACGGTCAATTGTCTTTGCAAACCAACATCTTCACAAAATTTCTCAAATTCATTTGAGTTATATTCACCACCTCTATCACTTCTTAGCGCTTTGATGTAGTGCTCACTTTGTCTTTCCACAAGATTTTTGAACTTCTCAAAAATGGTGAATGCCTCGGACTTGTGCCTCATAAAGTACACCCATGTCATTTTTGAATAGTCATCAATGAAGGTAATGAAATAAATGTTACTGGCATGAGGAGTTTTCATAGGTCCACATATGTTGGTATGAACAAGCTCCAATGGTGCTTTGGTCTTCATGCATGCTCTTTTGGAAATGTCTCTCGATGTTGTTTTTCAAGTGCATGTTTTTCACAAATTTCTTTCTTGTCTTGTATTGTCGGTAGACCATACACCATATTTTTTTTTATGTAGACTTCTCAATCTTTGAAAGTTTAAGTGTCCATATCTTTTGTGCTATAGTCATGACTCATCATTTACCTCCATCTTCAATGCAACATTCTTTGCATAGTGCAAAATAAGATGAAAGCTTCTATTTTTCTCCATGTTGATATTTGCCATAAGTTGCTTTTTCTCCCTTTTGTCATATATCTTGCATCCATTATTTTTAAAGTGCACTATTTGCCCATGCTCAATCAATTGTACAATACTTAGAAGATTTTGTGTCAAGTTGGAACAAGTAAAACATCATGGATGAACTTCCTCCCTTTCTGTGTCAATTGCAATTCCCTTTGCCTCTTGTTTGGACTAGTGCACCATTTCCCATCTTGACTTGTGAGCTTGGAGAACTATCAATGTTAACAAAGATGGACTTATCACCGGTCATGTGGTTGCTACATCTACTATCAAGGTACCATACATCATTTTTTTGCTCCTCCGGGGTTTGACATGCATAGAATGTGCTTTGGCTGTCTTCATTTTCTTTGGAGAAGTGTGCTTGTTCATTTATTTGGTACCTACAATCTTTTTGAACATGGGCAAATTTTTTGTAATTATAACATTGGGGTTTTCCTCTAAACCAACAATCTTTTTGAACATGAGAAGACCTTTTACATATGTTGCACCTAGGTTGAGTGGTCTCATCATTTTGACTTCTTGAAAAGTTATTTTTTTTCCTTCCTCTTTCTCTTATATTTCTTCCTCTTCCTCTATTTTGGTTTCCATTTCTAGATGATCCTCTTTAACTTGTTCATGACTAGACGGTTCTCTTTGAGGATTTTTGTCAAACACCTTGAGCTTAGATTGAAAGACACTTTCTAATGATGATTCTTTGTGCCTAAACAATCTTTGCTCATGAGCTTCAAGAGATCCCATCAACTCATGAATACTTAAAGTAGAAAGATTTTTAGATTTTTCAACAATAGTAACTATGGTATCAAATTTTGGAGGCAAACTAGTCAAAATTTTCTCACATATTTTTTGGTCGGTGATGGTTTCACCATAGCTCTTCATTTGATTAACAATTTTCATGATTTTGGAGAAGTAATCCTTCAACTTTTCATTTTCTTGCATTCTCAAATTATCTAACTCTCTTTTTAGAGTTTGAAGTTTGATAGTTCTCACCTTGGTATTTTCTTGAAATTCTTCTTGTAAGAAGTCCCATGCCTCCTTTGATTTGGTGGCTCTAATGATTCTTGAAAAAATTTTGTTGGACATCGCTTGTTGGATGAAGAAGAGGGCTTTGACATCCTTCTTTTTGTAGTCCTTCATTTGCTCCCTTTGTTGGTTAATTGAAATGGATGGCTCTTCATACCCACTCTCCATCAAATCTCAAATTTCTTGTGAAATGAAGAGGGTCTTCATCTTGATGCTCCAATAATCATAGTTTTCTCCATCAAAAATAGGAATAGAAGGTTGATTAATGCTCATACCTATGTTGCTTGAACTTGCCATGGAGATCTTCTTAAATAGTGCTCTCTTTCTCACTTCTTGTCTTCAAACTCAAATCTTGTTGATCTTTTTTGCTCTGATACCACTTTTGTTGGTTTTGTTTACCAACTTGATGAGATTTGGGAAGCGATTGAAGTAGAGAATGAGATGGAAAATTGGAGGAGAATATAGATTTAGGGTTCTTTCTTTCTTTTTTCTTAGTACATAAGGCCTCTATGTGTGAGGCTACTACATCTTACAAAAGTTCATATATCAATACATAAATCACGATAACAATATGAGCCCAACTATATATGAGCCCATCTATGAACCCAACATACAACTAAACCAAAAATTATATAACTTAGAAATAAAAAAGAACAAACATTACATTTTAACGATCAGAGCCATGGGAGGGAGAAATAGTATAGAAAGATCTCGGTTTGAGGAGCAGTAGGGGCCTCAATCTAGACGCTCAAGCTTTGTCCGAGGAGCAGTAGAGTTCTGGTAAGAACCTTTAGCTTGGTCCGAAGAGTATAGTGATTGTACGACTGGTAGTCATTTAAGCTTGGTCTGAGGAGTATAGGGGTTGTACAACTGGTGGGTTGTATAATTGGCGGAAACTCGAATGTACCTTTGGATGTTGGGTTGCTTCAGGGCATGCCATTGTCGACGAAGGCCAGGGAGAGCCGCTACAGACGCAAACAGTAAAGACCGCAGAGAATCTTTCCTTTGGCACTTAAGTTGGGTAACCGTTTCAGATTCTCGTTTCAGATCCTCCTGTATTAAGTCTCCTAAAGTAGATACTATTTCAGATCCTGCTGTGTTAAATCTCCTAAGGAAATGACCTCTTACCTTAATAATACTGTTAAGTCTCCTAAGATGGGTATCTTTTCTTTATCTTCTTTTACTAAATCTTTCCACCCTTGGAATTGTTATCATAGAGTTGTGGTAAGGATCTTGTAGAGAGTATAACGTATAGGTAAAATATCCTAGGTAATATTATTTAGGTATTAAGTTTCTTCTTCTATTAGTTATTCTTTTACTCTTTTTATTCCTTGTAATATAGTATACTTATAGTATAGTCTCTAGTTGTATATTACTTAGATAAGCAATTAGGAATCTTATTCTTTTATTCTTTTATAGGTAGGAATTTTCTTTGATACATTCTTTCATTCTTTTTGTAATTAGATCTCTAACCTAGTCATAGCTAATATTTAGACGTTAACCTTGTAGAGTAGATAACTTTAAATAGGATTTTTATTCTTTGTATCCTTTAATAGGTAGAAACATAATAAGGTAATTAGGATCCTACCCCTTGTAGACAGGTAGATTTATTTCCTAGGAACCTTTTTAGTGATTAAGTACCTTCTTAGTATAGAGTTTTCTAGCTGTATAAGTAGTTATAGCTGTATGTTAGTTAGTTTTAGATAGGTAAGCATTTTTAGTTAGCCTTCTTTGGGGACTAACCTTTTCATACTTGGGAATTCTTAGCCATTCCTAAGAACTCCTAATTATCTTTTAGTCATCTTTCTTACAGACATAAGAGTTTCCGGTAATCTTTAAGATCTTAGCCACCTTTTTCTTGATCATTCTCTTTATAATCATAAAGTCTTTCCGATCATCTTCCTAATTACTTAAAAGCCTTTTAACTTTCTTAAAATAGAATGAACCTGTATCTAGAAGATATTCTAAACTATTCAGATGATGATCTAGATGATACCCAATCCTTTCACTCTGAATTAGACAATGAAGATGCAAATCAATTTCAAAATTATCCTCAATTTCAGCCAACCTTAGACTATGAAAATAGATTGAGTCTTAGGCTAATCTCCAAAATTAAAATTTATTTATCAAATTTTCAAAATAAACTCTATCCTATATATATATAAACACAACTCTGAATATAAAGAAATATTTAAAGCAGACTTCTTTGCTAGTCATAATAGACTTAAAAAACAATAATTCCTCAATCTTTACAATAAAACCCAAATAGAAGAAATCCAATCTCGATACTGTCTTTATAAAGTCAGGTAAAACTCTTATCAAATTCTTTGATTGGTTTGAGAAATATGATCATTTAAGTCAATCTAAACCTAGAACATACAATAAATCAGTTTTCACATCCGTAACAAACATGCCAAATACAAAGTAAAACCTTAAAAATAAACATAACTTGGAAATTATAAAAAAGAGTAATGAATGTAGTTGTATAAATAAGAAAATATCAATTTATTGGGAGAAAGGCAAAAGAGTTATTGAATACCTTTGTCCATGCCTACAAAAAGATAAAGATCCTTGACCTAAGAATTCACCTTTTAAAATAAAAGAATTAATCCAAACTACAAAAGACTCACCAGAACAAGTAGAAATACTTGAAGACACTAAAATCTTTAAAGATGAAAATTTTAAAAACATTATAATGCAACAGTCTGTAAGAGACTCAGAACTTTTAAAAAATAAAATTTAGGTAAGGGATCATCTAGAAGAAATCAATCCTTTAGAAGAAACTAGTCCTGAAACAAAATCTCAGAAAGAAGTCCCAGACTTAGTTCTAGGCAATTATCTTTCTGACTGCTTTAAACTAAAAATAGAATTATACCCGGTTAAAATCTATAATGAAAACCCACAAAAATTCTGGACTAACTTATTATGGAAAATACCAAAAAACTTAGGAACTTTAATAAAATTATCTTTGAACCTTAGGACCTTTAAGTTAGAAATACAAAAACTTATTGTATCCCAAAATCTACTTATCTTTTGTGACAAAACACCTTTTTATTCTAGTATCTATGATAAGATAAAAGAATTTAACAAATCCTTAAATCTCCTCCAATCTAATGAAGAAATTCTTAAACAACAAATCTTGTTAAAAGAAGAAATTAAGTTTGGAATCGAAACCTTAACCAGATCTTGTTGAGATCTCAATCATCATCTAAATTCTTTTGGAAATCTAAAACAAAGAACTTAAAACTAAGACATGAAAATTTTTGGCCTGTAAGGTATAAAAGTCTTTGGTCCATTTTAAATCTCTTTAACATTCTTCAAAAGAAAACTAGTTATAGTATATCCACACTTCTTTATCAAAAATCAAATTCTTTAACATCAGAATATAAACAAAATTTTAAGAAAAAGCATTTAAGAAATATTAAGCTTAGATTACTAGTTAACCCTTTGCTGCAACCTTTCTGGAAATTTAAAAGAAAAAAGAAAAACTTTTTTCTTCCCAACACTTCTAGAAACAAGCCATACCAAAATATGAATAAGGAAAAAAATATTCAAAAAAGAGAGACATCAAAATTTTTTAAGGAAATAGAAGTTACTCGGCATATAAGTAACTTTAAAATTTTAGTCTGATCTAATTCTGAACTAAATTTTATAGATGTTAGTAGTTCAAACTTCAAACAAATAACTTATCATTCTATTAAACAACAAAGATTAGAAATTTGGAATAAAGCATAAAAAATATTATCCTCTGAACTCCAAAATACTATTCTTGACAAAATTCTTCAACCTAGTGAGAGTAAAGAAATACTCCAAGATCTTAGTGAATATCTTTTGTTAGATTGGTGCTGGCCAAAATTAAGTATTCCAAATATAAATGTGAATCTTTCTAGTATCATGATTAGATTTTTATATAAAGAATTTGTTAGACTAGCTTCTATAAATTACTATTACTCTTTAGATATGTTTCCAAAATTAGTCTCTATAATCTTAAAAAGACTCAAAAATGATAGAAAAGAGATAGACATGATAATTTATAGTAGAATTGAAGAAAGAAAATTAACTAAAATTATTTATCATTTTCAAATTTATTATCTCACACATATCCAATTTTCGGATAAAGATGGTATTCTAAAAAATAAACCATAGGTGACTTTGACATGGAAGATTATATCTTAGTCAAATATATTGATGTCTATTGGGAAGCTACAAAATCTCAAAATTATAGATGTTGGTCAGATAACAGAATATGGGTTGTAACAGATTTAGTAAACCCATCCAGTATCCTACCAGAAAAAAAAATTGGGATATCCTTCTAAACCTAAAAAATTATCCTGATCAAATTCAAAATAAAGTACAAAATATCTTCGGAATAACTATACCTTATTCAAATTCATTACATAATGATAGAATATATATATATATATATATAATAATTTTCTCAACCTATTTTAGAACAAGATCTGCACTGCATAAGTTTGTTTTCCACCTCTTTCAAATAAATTCATCCTTTCTGAATAAGAAGAGGAATAGAAGAATTCCATTTGAGAGTATTCCAAATCCATCCACAAAATTCAAACCATTATCAGACAACGTCTTTCTGGCACCATTCAAAAGCAAAGATTCCATTCAAACAAAAGAAGAAAAATATGACCTTCCATCAATCAACCAAAAGAAAAATCCTACTCAGATACCAACAAGCAGCTGTAAGCAACAGCCATTACCAGCAGACAATGATTTGATTCTCCATCAATCACTCAAAACATTCAAATTTTGAATTATTCAATTTAAAAAATCTGAAGAGCATCCAAAGATGATCTATAAATATAGGTATGAATTTTTTTTCATCTCTCACTCCTTATCCCCTACCAAACAAACACATTCAAATGCCATTCCAAAAAGATCGTCGGAGATACTCTCATCACCATAAGCGTCACCTTTATTGCCACCATTTTTCACATCGAAGAAGTCCTGTTACCACTCTTCAGTACTTATCCAAATCAAGATGATCAGTCCATACCACCACATTACTATCCATATTTTATCATCATCATCAAGCAATATTATGATAGATCAACCTCTAGAGCATCCTCACCAAAGAAATCAACGTAAACATACTCCTCCACATGCTTGCACTCAGCCACCAGTCCGCCAGCAAAATTCTCCAAGAGATCAGCATTCAGCAACCAATACTCTACCATTTACTTATCAGGTGATGTCATTAGTCCACCAACATCATTCATCAAGAGATCAACATTCGCATTCACCAAGAGATAAACTTTCGATAGTTCATCAACAGCATTCGCTCAGAAATCAATATTTAATATCACCCATCCCTTTAATTCCTTCTGGATTCGAAGATGTTTATAGAGGCAAGCCAGGATGTAGAAGGAGCACACCACCACAGCAGCTAAATCAAGTCAACAATCTAGTATTCAGCACAAGTTCATCATCCAGTCCAAAATCAAGTCCAGAAACTCCAATATCCAAAAAACAGCACATCGAGACAGATACTACCTACTCGCCATCATCAAGTGACATCCGTAAGTAAATACTCAAGAAAAAAAAAATACTACATGAAGACAAGCTCAGCTATTTTTATGAAAATCCATATCAACATAGTCCTCTCATCTGTCACCACATCCGCAAAAATATTACTTCACCAACAAGCCATCAGAAGACCACTACACCGACAAAGCCAAAGCCATGCTTCCAGTCAAAGTCACTTTGCTACCAAAAGTTTATTCTGCACCAACAAAAATTGTTTCTCCACCAGCAAGACATCCAAGCCACCTCACCAAGGAGATGTTTCACCGACAAGTCACTCACCAGTAGGCCACCTTACCAACAAAGTTGATTCATCGCCAAGTTACTTCAGCATCAAGTTACTTCACCCTCAAGTAAGATGATCGCCAAAGCTTCTATAAGAAGATTCCAAATGCCAGCATAGGAGCCTCGGCAGTGCTTCAAGAGCAATCCTAAGAGTCAGTGGTTTTTCTGGAGAGTTTATTGAAGATCATATGTCAGGTAGAAGTTACAAACTAGAGAGGGAGTGTTCCACCAAATGATCCTCTTCCTTTCTGTTTTGTACCCCTTGTATAGTTTCTTGAGTCCTTGTACAAAAATCCTGTTTGTTCAAGAGTCCTGTACAAAAGTTTGATCCAGAAGTCCGTTGTCGGAGAGAAGCAAGCTCTTGCAAGCTTTCTCCATCCTCTGTAAATCCATACTGTTCTTTTGTTTCCTTCATGTAAGTTTTTCATGTGTTTTCATATGTACATACCCATACATGATTTAATGAAGTTTTAGTTTCTTTATTTTTTGTGTTATTCTGTTTAAATGTTGTTTTAAATCTTTAATGTTTGTTATTTACCTTTAGAATAAGCTTTAATTTTGTCCTCTTCCATCGTTGCATGCATCCTGCATTCATAGTTACTATTCATTACTGTTTTTATAGAATTATTATTTCACAAAATACTATTTACATATTATTTGCATAGTAGGAGCATTAGTTGCATGTTTCATATTCTTTCCTTCATCATTCTCCTGACCACCCACCATTTCAAAATATTATTTCAAAAATACTATTTGCAAATTATTTCAGTACTATTCAATTACTATTTAAAAAATAATAATAATAAAAAATTAAAAAATTGTAGTAAGTAGATAACTTACACAGATAATAGGACAAGTAATGTTTAACATAGATTAAACTCTACTAAAAAATATTTTAAAAATTAAAAATCAAAAAAGATAACCTGTAGGTAACTTAGGTAACTTAGTAACCTTAAGTAACTCTTAGTGCAACTTACTTTAAGCTAACCATAGGTAATCTTAGACATAGGTAACTTTAAGCATAGTTCATAGTGTAAGTTAAGTAAATTTTAAATAATTTAGGTCTAACTCATAGTTATCCATAGTATAGCTCTTAGTATAACCATAGGTTAACTCTTTATTAAACCTAGTTTGTAAATTAGTAACCTTTAGTTAACCTTAAGAAAACCTTTAGGAAATCCATAGGTAACTTGTAGAAAACCTTAGTATGACTTTAGGAAACCACCCATAGGTAGTTTAGTTTGTAAGAGTCACCCCTAGGTAACCTATAGTGTGACCATAGGTAACTCTTTGATAGGTAACCTTTAGGTGCCTTAATCTATAAGCAACCTTTAAGACAACCTATAGAGTTCACCCTGTAGTATCATCCATCCACTAGTGTTCACCTCATAGTGCCCACCGTAGCATCCATAGTAGCATCCGCTCTGTCATCCACCATAGTGTCCGCCTAGTAGCTTCCACTCTGTGTTCACCAATAGTATTAAGAGTCCAACCCTAGGTGTCCAGCTTTAGTGTTGTCCATCCACCCATAGTGTCCAAGTTTAGAGACCAACCTTAGGTTCACTCATAGTTTAGGATTGTTCATCCATAGTATCCAATCTTAGGTGTTAGTATTGTCCAACCTTAGAGTTTAGGTTCACCTTTAGAAGACTCATAGTTCAGTGTCTACTCAGTAGTGTGTCCATTGTCCATCCTTAGTCCCTATAGTCCAGGATTAGGCAATCCAACTAGGATTAAATAACCATAGGATAAGTAACCTATTAAGTAATATAAATAGGTTAGATAAGTCTTAGTAGAGTAGAATACTAGAGTAAAGTTCTAGTTCTGGTAGACTAGAGTCATTATAATATAGATTAGAATTATAATATAAGATTGATAGTTAGTCTTAATATAAATCTAGAATAAATATAGGTAGTCTAGTATATATTAATCTGGATTAATTAAATCGTGTACTATATCTGTACCTTAGAAGATTTATGGTTGTGAAAGTTCTGAACTTGAGCCTTAATCTTTAAAGATTTAGTTTATAGTTCATGGTTAATCTGTAATCTGTTAGTAGTATCTTGGCGGGTCTTATTCTCTGTTATCTTAGAGTGAGCAAGATCCTACTCATAGATTCTAGTACATAAATCTTAAGATTAGGATTAGGTATACTACGGTTCTTCCTTTAATCAAGAGGCTCGCCCCGTCGGTCCTGCCGGTCCTCATGGTATCAGAGCCTTTTGTTACACATTCATCAGTGCAAATCATTCTATACTATACTCATAGGTCCCCCATGGCTCTGATACCATGGGGGCTCTGATACCATGGGGGACCGACAGGACCGACGGGGGGAGCCTCTTGGTTAGAGGAGAAACTGTAGTATACCTAATCTTAATCTTAAGATTTATGTACCGGAACCTATGAGTATGATCTTATCCACTCTAAGATAACAGAGAGCGAGGTCCGTCAAGACACTACTAACAGATTACAGATTAATTATAAACTATAAACTAAACCTTTAAAGACTAAGGCTCAAGTTCAGGACTTTCACAGTTATAAATCTCCTGAGGTACAGATATAGTACATAGTTCAATTAATTCAGATTAATATATATTTTAAAGTATCTATATTTATTCTATCAGGACTTATACTATAATTTTAATTTATACTATAATGACTCTATTTTACCAGAACTAGAACTTTACTCTAGTATTCTACTCTACTAAGACTTATCTAACCTATTTATATTACTTAATAGGTTATTTATCCTATGGTTATTTAATTCTAGTTGGGTTGCCTAATCCTAGACTATAGGTACCAAGGGTGGACAATGGATACACTGTTGGGTAGACACTGGACTATAGATCTTCTAAAGGTGAACCTAAAGATAAACTCTAAGATTGGATGATACTAACACCTAAGGTTGGATACTATGGGTGAACAATCCTAAACTATGAGTGAACCTAAGGTTGGTCTTTAAACTTGGACACTATGGGTGAATGGACAACACTAAGGTTGGACACTTAATACTATTGGTGAACATAGAGTGGAAGCTACTAGACGGACACTATGGTGGATGACAGAGTGGACGCTACTATGGATGCTATGGTGGGCACTGTGAGGTGAACACTAGTGAATGGATACTATAGGGTGAACTCTACAGGTTGCTTACAGATTAAGGTACCTAAGGGTTATCTATTTAAGGTTTATCTATGGTCACACTATAGGTTACCTAAGGGTGACTCTTATAAGCTGAAGTACCTATGGGTGGTTTCCTATGAGTTATCCATGGGTTTCCTATGAGTTATCCATGGGTTTCCTAAAGGTTTTCCTAAGGTTAACTAAAGGTTACTAATTTACAAACTAGGTTTCCTAAAGAGTTAGAGTTAACTTATGGTTATACTAAGAGTTGTACTATGGATAACTACGAGTTAGATCTAAGTTATCTAAAGTTTACTTACACTACGAACGATGCCTAAGGTTACCTATGGTAAACTTAAAGTAAGTTACACTAAGAGATACCTAAGGTTACTTACTAAGTTACCTATATATTGTCTTTTCTGATTTTTAATTTTTTATGTGTTTTTTAGCAGAGTTTAATCTATGTTAAACATTACTTATCCTATTATGTATGTGTAAGTTACCTACTTACTATAATTTTTTATAATTTTATATTATTTATTATTATTATTTTTTAAATAGTAATTAAATAATACTGAAATAGTTTACAAATAGTATTTTTGAAATAGTATTTTGAAATGGTGGGTGGTCAGGAGAATGATGAAGGAAAGAATATGAAACATGCAAGTAGTGTTCTTACTATGCAAATAGTATGTAAATAGTATTTTGCGAAATAGTAATTCTGCAGAAACAGTAATGAATAGTACTATGAATGGTAACTATGAATGCAGGATGCATGCAGCGATGGAAGAGAATGAAATTAAAGCTTATTCTAAAAGTAAATAACAAACATTAAAAATTTAGAACAACATTTAAACAAAGTAACGCAAAGAAATAAAGTAACTAAAACTTTGTTAAAACATGCATGGGTATGTATATATGAAAACACATGGAAAACTTACATGATGAAGGAAACAAAGGAACAGTATGGATTTACAGAGGATGGACAAAGCTTGCAGGAGCTTGCTTCTTTCCGACTACGGACTTCTGGATGCAAACTTCAAACTTTTGTACAAAACTCTTGAACAAACAGAATTTTTGTACAAGGACTCAAGGGACTATACAAGAAACTATATAAGGGGTACAAGACAGAAAGAAAGAAAAGGATTATTTGATGGAACACTCCCTTTCTGGCTTGTAACTTCTACCTGGTATATGATCTTCAATAAGCTCTCCAGAGAAGCCACTGGCTCTTAGGATTGCTCTTGAAGTACTGCCGTGGCTCCTTCCATGCTGGCATTTGGGGGTCTTCTTATAGAAGCTTTGGCGGTCATTTTGCTTAAGGGTGAAGTAACTTGATGCTGAAGAAACTTGACGATGAATCAATTTTGTTGGTAAAGTGGCCTATTGGTGAAGTGACTTGTCAATGAAAATATCTCCTTAGTGAGGTGGTTTGTCGGTGGCTTCGATGTCTTGCTGATGGAGAAATAACTTTTGTTGGTGCAGAATCAACTTTTGGTGGTGAAGTGACTTTAACTGGAAGGACCTGTGGTAATTTTGTGATAAAGTTGAAAGAGTTTTTTCAAGTTTTTGGTGAGGCTGAAGGGGCTTTCTTGTTGAAGGAATCTTTGAATAGAAGTGGTTTGGCTTTTGTAGCAGCTAAAGATTGGTCAGTGGATAAGTCTTTTGAAGTGCCTTGTTTGTAGATGCTTTTGCTGGTGTTGATCATTTAGTTAGAAGGTTCGCGTAGTATTTTTTTCCTTTTTCTTCTTCTAATTCTAAAAGTAATTTTTGGAGGAGATTTTTATATTCTACTTTTGATTTGGTGGCTACAAGTCTTGCATTTATATCTGGCTGCTATTGAAAGGGTAGTTCTGGGACTTCAGTGGTAAGAGGTACTTGCAGACAGTGTTGAGATATCCATTGCACAATTTTTGGTTTAATAGCATGTTCATAATTGAATTGAGCCCACCACCTTATCTTGAATTGTCTTTCAAGAGATAAAGGGATTAAAGGAGTGCTAATGAAGGTATATTCCCATGGAATAATCCATGAGAGTGCAAACCGAGAATAAAACTCCAGAAGGGTTGGAAAGTTTTGATTTCTATGTGGAAGGATGGCTTTTTCTTGAAAAAGATTGAAGCTATCAAGAACTGGTGGTGGTAAGATTTGAAAAGTTGGACCATAATAATCCCATCATGTTTTGAACCAGTACGGAAATTGGTATGTTGTTCCAGTCTTGAAGTAGAACAGTCAAGAATGGCTGTGTTGTGGGTTTTGATAGAGAAAAGCATTGGACCATGCTGCAATATAGTCCCAATAGTTAAAGTATTGGGGATCATAATTTTGTGAAAACCTTTTGAAATCACAAGGACTATTTTTCCATGCTGTAGGTGTTAAAACGAGAGAATTTGTACTGTTGAATGAATGAAGGCATTTATATTATAAAATTTATAATGCTTAACAGCTATAGATTTTGTTTCTATCAGAATATCTTCATAAAATTTTTGAGTTTTTCTAATATCACTTGGTGGAAAGTGCCAGTTTAAAGGAAGGATTTTTTTTGTCACCATCTGAGGTTCTTTTTCTAAATATTCATCTTCAATCATTATTAGGAATTGAAGAAGATTTTTATCAAAATATGGGTAGGTGGCTATTTGAAGAGGTTGGGAGTTTGGTATTGGGTCAGAAATCCCAATTACCGTTTTAAGTTTTTAAAAAAATTGCAGCAAATTTTTAGAGGTTTCATCTGTTTCATGTTGAGAATTTTCTGATGAAGATTCTGCTTGGGTTAATAGTAATGGAGTAGGAGGGGTTTTTCTCTCTTTTCTCTTCTGGTGCAACTATCTTGTACTAAGGTTCTGAAGCTAAGATTTTCAAGTATTTATGTAAAGTATCTATTTGTTCTTTGGTTGCCATAGGAAACAAAGAGAGGAATTAGAAAGGTAAAAGATTTTGGGACTGAGATTTTTTCAGGAGAATTTCCTGCAGAAATTTACATTGAAGAAAATCAAATGCTGTGCTTGTATGTGAAATCTTGTAAAATTTACTTCAAAGGTTTTGAAGGTTTAAAGATTGATTTTGAAAAGATTTTTGTAAGCTAATGAGAGTATTTTAATGACTTGAAGGGATTTCTAATTCTTTCTTGTACTTCATATGGATAACTTCTTGGGTCTAAAAGTTTTTTCCATTTCCTTTCATCTATAGGATGGTCTGGTGTGATTGAGTCTGTTGTTACCCATATTCTTCCATTAGTCCAACATTTTTGATTTTCCAACATTTTAGCTTCACAAAAGACATCTAAATGATTAGAAATTATATATTCATCTTTATTATATTCTTCTATAAATCTAAGGGGATTGTCTCTAATCAAATTAGCTGAAAAAGGATCCCAATCTCATTCAGAGAATTGGGTAAGATGATAAATTTGTAGCGGGTATATAATTTCACCTATCTGTCTTTTTTCTGTTTCACTATAAATCACCATATCTATTTTTTTTCTATCTTGCTTTAGTTGTTCTAAGATTGCTGAGACTATTTTAGAAAACATATCAAATGAGTAGTTACAATTTGCAGAGGCTAATTTAATTAGTCCTTTATGTAGGGCTCTGATTATGGTATTGGAAGGGTTTATATTTATATTTGGAATACTTAATTTTGGCCAGCACCAATCTATTATGAGATATTTGCTAAGAGTTTGGAATATTTTTCTTTAATTTCATTGGGTTGGAGGATCTTTTCAAGAATGATACCATAAAGTTCATAGGGCAATGCTTCACATATTTTGTACCAAAGGTCAATTCTTAATTGTTTAATGGGAGGTTGAGCTTTTTCCATTTGTTTTTGTTGGTTATATTTAATTATACGAGTTTTGGAATGAGGACCGACAAAATTAAATTCTAAGTTTTGTCCTAAGAGTTTAGTTTTGATTCCATTTTGATCAATGTAGAAGGGTTTTATGAGTTCAAGGAATGAATTTTCTAGAATTATTGGTTGATTGAGATATTTAGCTAAAATAAAGAAAGTTTTGAGACATATATTGTAATTGTAAATCAATATATTCGTTAATTTATATTCTGGATCTTGACTACTAGTGGAGGCTAGTTTTATTTTTGTTTTTTGAAGAAGGTTTATAGGTATCAGTTCTTCATGAATAAAATTTGAATCTATTTTAGGATCAATTAAGGTTAGGGTGTCTATCTTGAAGTTATCTATTAGTAGGGTAATTTTTATTTTAGAAAATATTGAAGTTTCATCTAAGAGAATCTCTTTTTCTTTGTTTATTATTGGTTTTTCATCTTCAGGTTGAAGGAGTTTTAAAGATCTATTTTCTGGCAATAAGATAGGGTTTCTTAATACTATCTTAAGATTTCTAAGGTTCATAAGAGGTAAGTCTTTAATGGGGTTTTCAAATGTCTTGGTATTTTCCATAATTTTGACCAAAATTTTTGTGGATAAGACTTAACCATATTTTCTGTTTTTGTATTGTAGATTTCTGGTTTGAAAGGAAAATTATTGTTATTCTTTTGTAAGTATGGACAGAAGTATTTCATAATTCTGCCTCTACCTTCTAATTTTAAACCTAAGCAGTTACATTTATCATTTTCTTTTAAGTTAATTATTTCTGGCTGATCATACTTTTCAAACCAATCAAAGAATCGAATATGACTTTTGATTGAGTTCATAAAGATATAATAGCGAAGTAAGATTTCTTCTATTTGAGTTTTATTATAGAAATTGAAAAACTGTTGTCTTTTTAAACTATTGTAATCAGAATAAAAGTCTTGCCTAAGTTATTCTTTATTTATAACAAACTTGGTATTGATTTGAAAGTTTGGTTTGATCCTAGAAGCCAGGCTATTAGATTTAAGGTTTAGGATTGGGCTATTTTGAGGAAAATAATCCCAACTTTCGCTTTCATTATCTGATTCAGAGTAAGATAATTGAATTTGGTTATTTTCATCTTTAGGAGGGGTTTGAGTATTATCTAGATTTTCATAGTCTAATTTAGAGTGAAGAGATTGAATCTCTTCTGGATTCAAGTTCATCTTTTAAGGGTTAAAAGAAGGATTCAGATGTTGTTCTTTTGATATCATATTGATTTTGTAGCTATTTTGTTTGTGGAGGGCTTTATTCTGAAGTAATTAGGAATGTGACTGGAAAGACTTTATGATTATAAGGAGAATAATCAAAAAGAAGATGACTAGGATCTTAAAGATTACTGGAAACTTTTATGTCTGTAAGAAAGGGAAGTGACTAAGAGATTTAGGGTTAGGACAGACTCAAGGAGAGTGACTGAAAAGTCTTATGCCTATAAGGAAGATGACTAGAAGATAATTAGGAGTTCTTAAGAATTCCCAAGTATGGAAAGGTTAGTCCTTGGAGAAGGCTAACTAAAAATGCTTACCTATCTAAAACTTACTAACATAAGGTTTTAATTCACAGCCATAACTACTTGTACAGCTAGAAAACTCTATACTAAGAAGGTACCTAATCACTAAAAAGGTTTGTAGGAAATAAATCTACCTGTCTATAAGGAGTAGGATCCTAATTACCTTATTATGTTTCTAGATATTAAAGGATACAAAGAATAAAAATCCTATTTAGAGTTATCTACTTTATAAGGTTAATGTCAATATATATATATATATAATATATATATATATATATATATATATATATATATATATTATAAGGTTAACGTCAATATACACACACACAACATATATATATATGATTGGTAGAAAATTATGTGACACAGGAGTTATTATCGTAATGTTGTTTCATTTTTGCATATGCATGGATGCTGCCATATCTTGCTATAACCGAATTTTGGAATTCTTGGTCATGACATTTTTTTTTTTTTTTTCAATTCCATATCATGCTACAATTTTACCGGAGCTGTTGGAGACTTAGTTTGGTAATTAGTGCCCTATTGTCTCATTGTAGCTCTTCTTTTAAACTTTAATTAGCTGGCCTCTTATATGATTCAGGGATGCATTTGTTGATTATTGGGTCAATAGCAACATGATGACAACAGATATAACCACCCAGATATTTAACATTCTGAAGCAACCTGATTGCAAGTACCTCACTCAGGTCTGTCTCTTGTTTTTTCTGAATCTTCTTAAGATGCCACTTCTAGCACTCCTCTCTGTATAACCTTCAGGCCACACAGACTGATGTCATTTGACAGTTAACATATAACAATGGGTTGCTGGCTGCTAGTCTTAGTGTATTTCTACATCAGCTTATCTTGTTATATTTGTTTATTTAATTTAAATTTAACTGATATAGGAGGACTTTAAACCTGTCCTTCAAGAACTTTTGGCGACGCATCCCGGTTTGGAATTCTTACAGGGCACACCTGAATTTCAGGAAAGATATGGTGAGTCTTTTATTGCTTTACATGTTTATGGTGACAGAATTGATCTGGTCCAATTATGTCAATGTTTAGTGCTGGGATTTGCTATTTGGCTGATAAGCATTATCATTTGGAGATAAAAAACACATTCACTTGTGATTGCTAGTATTATGCTTATCCTTTACATTCTTATCTCTGTATAAGCTAAATATTTAACTTGAGGATGACCTAAGCTTTGTTTCTGGCTAATATGACTTGGAATGATCAAGTGACTAGGAAAATCTAAACTATGCATTTGCATTATAAAGTGTATGGTGTCAGTTTATAATTTGAAATACAAGTTCTTGTATTGGAGAGTGATGCATGTTGTGAAATGCATTGAGCAGCCATGTTGATTACTGCTTGAGACACCCTTATTGTTTTTTTAATAATTGATCTGCACAACAATATAAAGTGGATGCTCCAGCAGTGGCAGTTCCACAGTTCTGGGAACATTACTTTATTCCTACTTTAATACATATAGTTTTATCATGTTTGACACAAGGGAATGGCCGAGCATTCACATGTACTGAGGACATGGGATAACTGATAAGCATGTAAGAACTCCATCCAGTCATTGATGCTTCATGTTCCTGTTTAATATGAACATTTGTCTCCCTTGCTGTTGATTGGTGAGAGAAATATGTCTAAGAGATCTTGGCAAGAGTACACAATACTGGGAGGAGTATGCTGAACCTTTTATAGATCATGATGTCATGTGAAGCACTCTACATCGGAATGTATAGAAATTACTTTCTAGATTTTGATTCGAATTACATACTAGTGTATATGTCCGCTTATATGTGTATCTCTTCCATATCATAAATAGGAAAGAAACCCTCTATTAGGCAGAACAAAATTTTCCCATATCATCATTATTATTATTTTTGATATTTTGGTTTCTTTCTCCTTTTGGGTTTAATTCGGTTAGGAATGCTAATATTATGGCAATCATCGACAATTATTCTAAGATTGCATTTCATGTGTGCTCTGGATGAGATTAGTTGGTCTTTGTTGTATGATATTTGATTGGTTCAATAAATAGAATGCTATTCCATCGAGGTGGATTCCATATATTGATCCTCATCATTCCGATCCTGCCAATCTTCTGCTTGTCTTTATTGGTGGTATGCCTCCTGCTATTTGTTAATTGTGATCAACTGGCAATGTATGGAAGTAGTGGTTGCAATTATATTGGTCTGGAGTATGTTCTGTAGCTTGACTGCCTTCTATGTTGTGGATGTGTGTGGTGAAAGATATTGTGATTAATCATATCATCGCACAGTTTTTCTTTCATATCTTATTCCATTTATTTGCTGGAGTTTTCTAAAAACTTGCTCGGTGGATTACTTTTTGATAAAATCTTGCCACTAAAACATCATACAACATTATCTATCTCTAATGCATATGATCTCTAATCCTTGTTGCCAGCGGAAACTGTTATATACAGAATTTTTTACTATGTGAATAGATCTGGAAATGGCCAACTTACCCTTAGAGAACTGAAACGTGGAAATTTAATTGCTGCAATGCAGCATGCTGATGAGGAGGAAGATATTAACAAAGTTTTGAGGTAATTTTACTTAAATCAAAATTTACAATTCATCTGGCATATTGAGAATTTTGGTATGGTTTGTACAGTCTATATTACTGTTGGTGCCCTTTACAGTGGTCATAATTCACATTTGTACTCTCTAGCATCTGTAAATATCCATGTTGTGCCTGGTGGCTCCAGAATCAGACCTTGGTTACTTCTAGTCAACATGAGAGTACATTGCTAAAAATGTTAATGATTGATTATATAACACTAATAAAACGTCCCCCTTGTCCCAAAGGAGAACGAACTCTTCACAGTTATCATTCTGTTGAACAGCAACCTGGCATTTGTGCAAGAGTTGTAAATTGTAGAGGATTTAGCATAGAAAAGATGTAGATAATTGATTCTTCATATTTCAGGAAGTTAAACCTTATTTCAGATTTGTTGTTTTGCAGAGATCCAAAACTAAATTCAGATCTGTGCAGAAAATCTGTATCCATTTTGTTGTAGTGATCTGTGATTTTGGGCAAGTCCTCAACCTTGAAGATAGCTGAGATAGAGAGGGAGAAGAGAAATTATAAAGAATTTCAACTATTCAACTGATAACATGTGTTATTGCCACTTCTCTTTTTCATAACTCAAAACCTGACAATATTCTAAGGACCATACAGATTCATTTGCAATCGTTCATAAAAAGAGATGACCGAAGACTTCTTGAAAGCAAGAATCAGAACCCATTTGGAGATTGGTTCTAAAATTCAGTCCAAGAATTACAAGTAAATATAAAATATGTAATCTATCTTGAAATATGCCTAGTCAGAAAACTTTGGCAATTTGACCTCATGAGCTGAAATATTTATTCGTTAATGCTAGAAACAGCAATTGTAACGGGAAACAGATCTCTTCAAATTAAAATTACCTGGATCTAAAGGTGAAGCAAAGCTAAAGTGCATCATGATATTTGATGTATATGCAATGATGTATCTATTATGGTGGCTATTAATCTGTTATAAGCCATAACAGCTTACACGAGAAGGACAAACATATTGTTCTATGATTGCTTGTCTTGTTAATTTGTAGCACTAATTTTGAACCTTTAACTTCTTGAGTGATTATCAGTATTTGACCATGGGATAAAGGAGTTTTCTGAGTTTGTCTGTTCTTGCAGGTACTTCTCATATGAGCACTTCTATGTAATATACTGCAAGTTTTGGGAGCTCGATACAGATCATGATTTCTTGATTGACAAAGAGAACCTTATCAGATATGGAAACCATGCACTGACATATAGAATTGTTGATAAAATATTTTCACAGGTTTGTATTTTTTTATGCTTTCATGATTCTTCAGACTGCTTGAGATAACTTAAATATTTATTCATGGTTGATTTACATTCTTAGAATTCTTTCTGACATTGTATATACTGTATATGTTTCAACTGTCCTTAGTTACCGAGGAAATTTACAAGTAAGGTTGAAGGAAAAATGGGTTATGAAGATTTTGTTTATTTTATCCTGGCCGAGGAAGATAAATCATCTGAGCCAAGTCTTGAGTATTGGTAATTTTCAACTCCTCTTTGGAAATAACTGATAAATTACGGGTCTCTGTACTTGGTTTATTGGGATTTCTGCTATAACATTATCCTATTTTCTCCCAGCCTAACATGTTATCTTGAAGCTTACTTTTTGTTGATTGGAAGATCTCTTTAGAAACACATTAGATTTTGATTTTATCTTCCCTCTTTTTCATAGGCAACTTCTTTTAATAGATGGAGATTCATTTTTCTGTTGAAACTTGGGCTCTCTCAGTTTTTAAGATATAAAGAAGCGGGAATGAGAGAGCTCTGATATTTAATACAACCCCTTAGTGAATGGCTGCAAATAAGCTGCAAGAGGGTATAGTTGGTGTGTCATATAGAGACATCAATCTTGATGATTACCTGTCTACTGCTGAATGTTTTTCTGTAGTGTGTTGGAATTTTATTAGTGGGGCAGCACTTCTTATGACTTTAGGTTGAGAAGGGAAATCTGGAAATTATCTCCCTATCATGACAACATGGGATAGTTACTAGTTGCTCATGTTAGGAGTTTCTGTGGACGAGGGAAATCCTGGACGGAACTACACTGGACAGGCATTAACAACGACAAAGGAAGAAAAAACTTTCTCAAACAGCAGCTTGACAAACGTAAATGAAAAGCTATGGAACATGTCTCCAAATTATCTAATATATTACTCTTATAAGAGGCCTGTCTGGTTCAATGTGAGGAAGTCTCAACATGCTATAGATTTGTTAAAATCTCTGTGCAGTGATAGCTGGTGGATCGGGGCCTGCTTACTGCTACATCTTGCTCTGACACATTCTCAAGTGATGATTGTTTATCAATTTGAACTTCTTTTCCTGTGTCTATTAATTTTTTTTCACTGGTATTTTCAGGTTCAAGTGTATAGATTTGGATGGAAATGGAATTCTGACTCCCAACGAAATGCAATTCTTTTATGAGGAGCAGTTGCATCGTATGGAATGCATGGCACAGGAACCTGTACTCTTTGAGGACATTTTATGTCAGATGATCGATATGATTGCACCAGAGGTCCCCTTATTGCTTCTATGTACACAATGTATATTTTTGTGTATTGTTTATCTAGGTATAACTTCAGTGTTTCTGACAATGTCTTTCTCTGCAGAATGAGAGCTTTTTTTCTCTACGAGACTTAAAAGGCAATAAACTTTCGGGAAATGTTTTTAACATCCTTTTCAATCTTAACAAATTCATGGCATTTGAAACGCGTGATCCATTTCTTATTCGTCAAGTAAGTGCACTAATCTGTATAGATGAACTTCTTGAAAGTCGGGGTATGACACCAGTTTGGAGTGACTACTGCTCATGCTCCTAAAAGGGAGTCTCAGTCTGCTTGAAATGGTTTATGCAGGAACGTGAAGAGCCAACTTTGACTGAGTGGGATCGTTTTGCACACAGAGAATATATTAGGCTCTCAATGGAAGAAGATGCTGAAGATGCCTCTAATGGAAGTGGAGATGTTTGGGATGAATCACTTGAGGCTCCATTCTGAAGTCAAACTAAGGTGAGCAGCTGATTGTTTTCTTCTTTATCATGTTTATTGGTGCCAAGATGGTCTCCCTTTTTGTTCCTTTTCTGTTGATCAATGTGCAGTTTCAATTTTTTTATCCCCAAAGAAAAGATTAGCTGCAGATCAGCTGCCATTTCTGATTATTGGCATGAATTTAGGGTAGTTGCATCTTGCATGAGTGACTACAAAATGCATGGGATCAGCTGAAATGTTGCGGCATGTTATGGATATATATATCTTAGGGTGTGTTTGGATGATTGAGCTGAAAAACCTATAGGATTCATGTGTTAGGTCAGTACAACCAGCAAAATCATGTGTTTACAAATTGGGCTAGGCCTATATTAGTGTCTTTGGAGTAGACATGGGCAACGGGCCGGACCGCCCATTACACGGCTCGGCCTGGCACGAAACGGGCCGTGTCTAGCACGGTCTGTTAGCTACAGTAATGGGCCATGCCAAGCACGGCCCATTAGAAGGGGCCAGGCTAGGCTGGGGGTTTGCGGCCCGCGGTCTAGGCTCGGCACGGCCCATAAGGGCCTGGGCTGGCATAGCTCCGCCCGCGGGCCAGGCACGGCCCGGCCCGGTCTAGGCCTAGCATGGCCCACATAGGAATTTTTTTGTGGGATTTTTTTTTGTAAAGATAGATGTGAGATTTTTTTGTAAAAATAAAAAACCACCTGGTAATGGTGGGGGTTTAGTATGGAACCCTACCAATTTATTAATATCAATAAAAATGGTACAAAGGAGGGAGGGACTAGGCCTGACCTCCAAATACAATGAGGAAGAAAAAAGAAATTGAGGTGACTCACCTCAATAATTAAAAGATAAAATTAAAAAGTTACAAATATGAGAAATTAATAATTGAAAATCTTACTGATCATCATGCATCGTTGGTAGTGTTTGTGTCGTCATCGTCATCAGAATTTGTATTATGTCCATCTTTATCTTGAAGTCTCACCTCGACATCCAACCAATCTTTGAAGCAGAGCAGCATCTCAATTATTTCATCGGTCATCATGCTTCTCTTTTTATCCATAACTCGTCGATCTGCACTAAAAGCAAATTTCGATGCTACTGTGGATATCGGCACAGTTAAGATATCACGTGCAATGGCGGACATTACAGGATATTGATTTTTGACATTTTTTCACCATGCTAACACATCAAGATTTTCTATTTGATTTTCATCATATGCAGATTGAAGATCATTTCGTAAATAAAATTCAAGTTTACTATTTAAAGATGAAGATGAACTTGAAGAAGTATGTGTATGTTTTCTATGTGCAATGAATGAGAAAATAGATGATGAACGAGAAGTACTAGAAGAAGAGACGGAGGTTTGTGAACTAGAAGCACTAGATCCACTAATCTTATTATCATATAAAGCATAAATATCATGAAGAAGTTGGTTTGCTTTAGCTTTAGCGGGTTTAGGATCTGAATTCATGTTTTCACAATATGCATCAAATAAAATCAAAACATCATTTAATTTAATACGTGGATCAAATACAGCAGTTAAGTTATGCATAGGACATATCCTGTCTCAATACTCATTTTATTTAGATTTCATTTCATAAATAATAGGCTCTAAAATATCATCATATCTATGTTATGCAAATTTTTGGCTAATAAGATATGCTTGTTGTAAAAATGAACAAGAGATTTGATAATAAATACCAGAAAGAATTTCAGTGGCATTATAAAAACTAACTAAAAATTTTTCTAAAATTTTACTTTTGTTCCAGTCAGTTTCAGTCAATGTAAAACCTAATCCATGATCATTAATATATGCAATTAATAAATTTTTATATGGATATGCATCATGTATCATTGTATATATCGAGTTCCAACGAGTAACTACATCAAGTTTAAATTTTTTAAAATATTTACTATGATCTATACACATTTGCTTAAATTCTTGAAGCTTTGATCTTGAAACTTGAATAAAACAAACTGTATTTTTAATTTTTATAATAACATATTGAACCATACCCATGTCAGATTGAACAGAGAGATTTAAAATATGATATGCACTTCTAATATGCAATAAATTTTTGTTTAGAATGGGATGCAAAGAGTCTTTCAATAATCTAACAGCAGAATTATTATTAGATGCATTATCAAAAGTAATAGACATAATTTTATCATTAAAACCATATCGACATGCAGTTTGATAAATAGTGTTAGAAATTTGTTGTCCAGAATGTAAAAAATCAAAAGCATGAAAAGCAAGAATACGTTTATTTAATAGCCAATCATTATCAATATAATGAACAGTAACAGCAATAAAATAATAATTATCAATAAATACTGTCTAAATATCAGAAGTTAATGATACTTTTGAATTTAGGATAAAAAGAGATTGGATCAAATTTTGTTTCATTGTTAAAAAATTAGTCATAGCTACTTTTCTAAATATATGTCTACTAGTTCTTCTGTAAGCGGGTTGTAGAGCTAACTGAACATACTCTTCAAAATTAAAAACTCACATGAGCTAAAAAGTAATTCATCCTTAACTATCTATTGGATCAATGCTTTTCTTTGATTTTCATGATTATATGTAAAACTACCTACAAGACTATCCCCTTGTATATTAAGGGTGCTTTGAAGACGAGCATCACTTATAATATGGCTCTCTTGATGTCTCTTCAAATGGCCAGTTCCCTCACTATTAGTACAACTATATAATTTGGTATATTTTTTATATTTTGTTTTTAAAACTCCATCTACCATAACTTTTTCAGTCATTTTATACGGCACTAGTCCTCTTACAGGAAGAAGAGGCAGAGCCTTGATCTTCAGTATTGGTTTCAGAGGAAGGAGGAATAGTGGTTTCTTCTCCCTCTGAAATCGAGGGAATGTCAAAATGACTCTTATCATAAGATACCCTATCTAAATATGAATTATGCAAATAAAAAAAATTTACCAAACAAAGAAACTGAGTAGAGGTAGGCCGTAGGTGGAGAATTGTGAGCTTCCTCTTGTGCTCCTTACTCAGGATCTTAACAAAGACCTCCAAGGCTCCAATAGATGGACTAATCTTCCTTTTGTATAGCACTTAAACACTTGCTAATTGCTAATTGAACACTTGCTAAATATTGCTAGAAGATGAGTAGTAGTAGAGGAGAGGAGAGTTGATTCGATGTGGTGAAAATGAAAGAGGAGGGTATTTATAGAAATTCAATATTTTTATTTTTTCAAAATATCTCTCAAATTAGCTGTTTTATGGCTGTTCGGAGGATTAAAATGGTCATTTTCTCAAAAATAGCTATTATAATCCAAAAAAATAAAAAAAAAGTGATTTAGCCGTTACGGGCCACGCATGGCCTGTAACGAGCTTAAATGGGCCGTGCCTGGCATGATCTGTTGGGGCTGCTTTTTTAAAAAAAATAATAATAAAAGGATCGCCTATCAGGCTCGCGGGCCCGATGGGCCACGGGCCGTGCTAGACCCCGGGCCCTAGGACCGTGCCCGGCCAGGGTCCGGGGTAAATGGGCCATGCCAGGCACGGCTCGTTTTGACTGTGGCCCAATGGGCTTGGGTCGGGCCGTGCCAGGCACGGCCCAGTGCCCATATCTGCTTTGGATTGTGTTGGCCTAAATCCTATAGGGAGACAAAAAAGACGTCAGCAGATCTTCTCTTCCTATGGGATTCAACCGGCTCACTCCAAAGCCACCCCCAGGTACTTACGAATGTAGGCCTAACCCAGCCTATAAACCCACGATTTTGCTGATTGTACTGGCCCAATCCAGAAATTCTATAGGATTTTCAGCCCAATCATTCAAACAGGCCCTTAGTATCAAAAAAAACCCTGTCATGTGTCATTTATTAACTAAGAAACTTTCATGTATGGACTTGTGAATAACATGTCGGAACTGAACTGAAGTTGATTATGAAAATTAACTTGGACGGACACTTCAAAGGAGGATGATTTGGAAGAAGATTTGAAACATATACATTAATTAACTTGAACTAAAGTTGACTTTATCAGTGGTGTTGATAAACTAATGGGTATCAGTGCTTTTGCTTGTTTACATAGTTTATTTTAGTTGAAAATATCAGCCTGGAAGAATGAATATGTGGTCGATAGACCATCTTCTAAGAAATTTTTTTAGAGGTGGAATATCATATCCATATATTGTTTATGAGAATTTTGTCTTTGACTATAATGAGTGGACACATGAATCCTAAGAGGCTTGTTGAGGTGGTATAAAGGGGATTAGTGAGCTTCACTTTTAGTTATTAAAACAAAATGAAGAGGTTGGATTTATTGAGTGTACAAATTATTTTGTTTGGTAAGATTATTGATTGCTTTAATGGTTATAAGCCTATGAAATGAACCAAGAGTGGAAGTATGGATACCAGACCTGTACCAATCCTTACAAATTCATTATTGTACCAACACATGGTAGGTCTGTTGGTGCAGACACCTGAGCAATAAGATGATGTTTCAGCTACTAGTGTTGACCTGTACCAAGAGGCATACCGGTGCCAATACCTTATCACTGATAAATTTGGTATGGCTGGTATGGGCCCACGAGCTCTGGTACTTCCATCCTTGCTTGGAGATACATATTCATGATGTCTTTTCTTTCCTTTACCTTTTTTGATCTAGGACTTTGCTAGCTTTGTAGCTAATCCTTTTCAACATTACTCAAGGCATATTTCTTTAGTTGTGATTTTTTTTTCTTTCAACTCTAGTTTGGGAGTCTCCAACGCAAACTTAAGTTGTTCCATGTCCTTCAAATGACAACTTAAGTGATGTTCTGTATTTTAGTACTTGAAGAGGAGCACCCAATAGAGGGTTATTAACGATCAGTATTGCATGAGAATAGACAATGATTCAAGTGCTCTTACATCATACCATAACTTTGTCGGCTGATATGGTAAAATTTACTGACTGCCTATCCCCTGCTTTTATCCCTTCTTGCCAACTCTTGCTGATGATCTGTTTTTCTGTTTTTATTGCCATGCACCTCCTCTTCTTTCCCTTCCTTTTCTTTTTTGACCGGTGCCCCTTCACACACACTCTCTCTCATGCAAGATCCACTCTCACTTTTTCCTTTCTTCTTTCCCATGCACCGCTCCACTCCCTTTTCTATCATTCCCAATCTGATGGGAAGCTCTAAGACCTTACGAAATAGTGTTCTAGTCATGTTGGCTGATTTAATTGAATCCTAGAGACTTGCTGTATTATTTTCATTTTCCCATTCTCTTCATTGCTAGTCTCTTCCTCCAGTGCTGTTGGATTTGAAGGTGGGTCATGCTTAACATTGTCTTCAGCAAAGCATGGAAGACTGCAAGAGCTCTTCCCTGACAAGCACATACGTCATGCTGGTTATATTTTTCTTTTACCTTCATTCTCATGATCTCATCATGCTGTCATTACTTTTACCCTTTTGGTTATTCCTTCGCCTATCTTCTACCTCCATTTGTGAGGTTATTTTGCCCTTCTAGTTTGCTTTGAGTGTGCCATTGTTTACATCATGTATGCCCCAATCTAATTCAGATAATTATTCTTTGTTTTGGTGCACTTTGCTATTCATTTTTTTCATGAAAATTTTGTTTTCTGGTTTGCTGCTATGTTTTGCAGAAATTCATATTTTAGACAAATTTTGAAGGTATATTTTCATGTCCTAGATTGTATAGGTTGATTACTCTCATCGTGATTTATGATATACATTTGTCTTGTTAGAGGTTTCAGGCTAATTCGCTGCTGCTGTGAAATTGATAACCTTATTTTGACCTCTTGATTAGAGGTTGACTTCTTCCCTTGATTTTGATATCTAAATTGGCTTCTTATGGAACCTTATTGCATGAGAGAACCTGAGAGGTATTTGACTAAACATACTTAGACATGATAGGTCATGTTAATAATTAATCAAATTACCCAGCCTCTCCAAGATCCTGGAATCAAGACTCAGACGTGAGAAAAAGTGGAGCACTGGTTTCAGGAGGAAAAAAATGGCTTGCAATTAATATTTAAAGTTGAAAATTCCACTTGTTAGCTTTAGTCTAGAAGGTATAGTGTGCTAGAGCTGGAGCAAGTATTTGGATTGCGAAGACCGGAAGCTGGAGGTTCTTGCAGTTGAGCTTCAAACTTATATTGCCATTCGAATGAGTGAAGTAGCTTTACCTGATCCCGATTCTCTCCTTTGTTGACATGCTCCTTTCTGCATTGAAATTATTCTAATTAGAATTGTATTGAAATGAAATGCTAGAACAGCATAAGAGTTACCTCTTCTTTTGACATGCTGCTACAGGCCTGCCTTGTCAGACCAAGGTCCGTTCTGTATAAATTGCAGGAATATATCTGCATGACTAGCATGAAATCGACATTGTCTCTGTAGCTTTCTTCTAAAAGTAAGCTTGCTTATTCTCAAACTCTGGCTGCTGATGGTTATGTTCCTGGTATTTCTTGATGGGTTCCATGTGTAGGTACCTGAAAGAAATGCTTTGGTCCTGCGGATGCTTGCTCAAAGCTGGCCAAGAAACGGCTAGATAAATTGTACGGCATGCCTCTTTGAAGGATCTTGACAGCCACATCCGTCCTTACCGATGATTAATTACAACTTTCACAACATTGTTCTGATTCCAAATCGTATATTTTTTCCCATGTGCAAAATTTTTGCTTCTCAGGCAAGTGAAAGCAAAGTGGCATTCTGGAGCAGTTGGTCAACACATCAGTTTTGCTGAATGAGGCATAAAAGGAGTGCAGTCACTGATCCCTTGATTTATTCGAATTATCCCAGCCAGGTACCATGAGTTTAAGGATTACTGGCCTTCTAATCGGAAGAAAATCAAATTATGTTTAGTTGCTGGTTTCTTTCTTTTCTTTCCCTCTGCTACAGTTTGTGGAAGCACAAGAAGGCAATTAACTCTTCAGTTTGTTCCTGGCATGTGTTTTCCCCGGGGAATGTGGTGGCTTATTGTAACGTGTTTCTCACTTATGAAAATTTATATGATGAAAAAAGATGGAAACACTTTTATCACCTATACTTGTTGATTTATTTGTTCTATTAGAATTGTTAAGTGTCTAAAAATTATTGGAATTTAACATAGGCATTATACATTTCAGAAGTTGGCCGGATTTTTTTTTAAAAAAAAATTATTTTTCACCCTCTCTTGTCATTTGTGAAACCATGAGCATTTCTTGTTCCTTATTGCTGTTGCACCTAATAATTTGTCTTATCGGAGGAATAATTTAATCTGCGTGCCTGGGAAGGCACTCAAACACTGCACCACCTAAAACACCTCGTTTGTATACCATCTAATTTGCGACATGAGACTAACATAGCATCTTGGGAAATTTAGGAACAAGTGCGTGTAGGGATTATTTACGCACGGGCACACTTTTCTGGCATGCGTAATTTAGGGTTGCCACTTACATAGGTTAATCAGTTGTTATCTCTCTTCAGTGATGAGAATCCAAGAGTTCTACTTGAGATGGTTGCATTCCCACCGTGTTTTTTTTTTTCTTTCTTATTGGAAAAAAGAAGAAGAGAACTATTGTCACCCAAATGATGTTTGCTACATTACCTTGTGTTCATCAAAAAACAAAAATGAGTTCCATTAAGCGTCCCTTTGTCATCCATAGAAGTGCAGCAGGGTTGGTGACTTCAGAGTTCAACGAATATGCACTAAGTAGCCAAACACTAAAAAACACTTGAGCCATTGAAGGAAACCTCGAACGATGTCTTCCTTGGAAGCACCGATCTGAAAGCGGAACAGGTTAAGCTCAAATCGCTGCCGAGTCGTAAGAATTCTTTACCAGTTTTTGAAACACCGCCTCCTTGGGTGTGTCAGCTTGTTTCTCACTTTGGCTATTAGGTTGAACTCATGATGGTTCAATGGGCCTTAGGGTTCTTGTTGTTGTGTACTAATAATCAAGCGTAGAACTTGTACGGAAAAAATAAAGCTCAACCAATTGCTACGAATTCACTACTTGGATGAGTGTCGATACTGCCATCTCTGAATTAAACATGACTACGCGACTATCCTGAGGTGCTGAGATAAGCTTGGTTACAATCTATAGTGCTTAACTATCACCATAACAAACTGGGAATCAATAAATAAATAATTGCTCATATTATATTTCTAGATTATCACCATCAGAGTGAGAAATGAATATATAAATCAATCAATGAATAATAAATCCACCTTTTTGGGGTTAAGTTTTTGATTTCTTTCTACAGGTAGTGTTGCAGTAAGGAAAATGGCAGAATGTGTGCTTTTTCATAGGATATTCAATTTTTCGTTTGTTCAGTTGAATAGAAACATGAAAACATGATTTTTCTTTGAAAAACTAGAACTTTTATTTTTTGCGACTCTCTAAAAAAGAACTTGTGGCTGGAAAGTGGATTTGGGTAAAGAAATAAAAAAAAAAAGTTGTGATATAGACATATTTATTTTTTTAAATGAAAAAATATGAATATATAATCCTTTTTTTTTTGTTGGGGTTGGGAATAATATGGGCTAAATATTTATATCTTTTGAACAAATATGGGAGTAACACATTCCTTGAGCCTTTTTAAGGTCATGACTTCAGAAACACTATATAGAATTTACTGAGGTTTGATGATCATGTCTCAAGCCAATTTATGCTAGTTCTGAAGCAATGGGACTCTATCCATCCAACAAAGGATTATTTGATCTAATTAAGTGCTGTTATGGCATGCTTTAAGGGCAACTTGTGGGGGTTTAGCCAATGCCCCATCATCCAGCTCGCTTGTCTTGGCTACGCAGGCAACGAGGATCCTTTTTTATCCCGTTCTCCTCTACACCGGAGATTAGGGGCTATGAAGCAGGGTAAGATCGGAGTAAAATAGTTTAAGACGTTGGACACCCGTTTTTCGTGATTTTTGTGCATGCATTAAAAGCTAGATGGGCATATTTGTAATTTTGTTGATCTCTTTAGTACGTTGTTGTCAACTTATGTAGCCGTTGTCTTGTGCAATTAATGCGCCAACGACGCTCCCACAACCGGCATCGCTCATCGTTGACCTCTGAATGAAAACGTTATATTTGAGCGAGAGAGAGAGAGCGGAGTAGGACTAGCAATTGGATCTCCAACGTTCGGGGGCCTGCATCCTCCCTCTACCATGCATGATATATATATATATATATATATTAGTGTAAATATATTAAGACAAATACTATACAGTACGGGCCCTTCTCCTAACAAGTAGCAACAGATGGAGCTCTACAAATTAAAAATAAAAAGGAATTAATAAAAAAAATACATGATTTCAAACTTCACCGCTTAGCTATATTGGTATGTCAATTATAAGAACTAGAAGCTTTCAAAATACACAAATCTCTGATTCTATCAAAAAATAATAACAATTTAAATATCAAAAAAATGACTAGGTTGAGGGAAGGAAATGATGTTGAAAGGAATATAAGGGAGTTCTATGCAACCAAACATTTTTCTATCCTTTGTCTAATCCACCACTCAATTGGACTTGGAGGCATAATTCAATTCACAAATACACAAAGAGATAGGGGTACAATCGGATTGGATTGAACCAAATACTCATAAAATTGTATAGGGAATAGGTCAAAAATCTGTTAACTTGAGCCCTAACTTTGATTAAGTGGATTAAAAATCCAAATCCAAATAAATACACACACATATGTATGTATAAACTTGGATTGCTTAAATATTTTCACATTTAGTATTGTTATGATCAAGGCACTGGAGCACAATTGAGCAAAATTCAAAGCAGTTTGATCCATAATAATAATGACAATGATGATCAATTAATAAATTAAAAAAGTATTATAATTTTAAATTTTCTACTTGTTTTTCTTCTCCTTTTCTCCACACGATTAGGGATCTGGACATTAGCATATATTGGGCTTCGCTTCGGTGCCTCCCATTTTTATGAACCCTTCATACAACTTGCTTAGACGCAGTTGGTATTTTTTATGTAACCCGAGGTCCCAGCGATAGGTCACGATTCTAGTATAAATAAGTGAGAAAACCACATCCACCCAGCTTGACATGGAGCTCAACTTGGTGAACCTACTCATCCACCCAAGTGCGAAAGCGACCCTCCATAGAAGTGGTTGGTTTCGTAAACATAGCTATAAAGTTGAAGTTGCCACGAGCTAAGAATACACGAACAGAAGTCACGGTGTATCAGAGGAGAGTACTAAGGTAGCAACGGATAGGATACCTGATTGATTTGGACTGTTTTGGTTCAGAGTTCCGAATGGGTCAGGACTTTTCATTTGGTATTGAGTCATTTTCTAACTTTGGCTTCTTTTGATTGTAAATAACGTAGCTTTCTCACTAATTTCAATTTTTTTAGTAAAATATATGTATTAAATTAAACTAAACATGAATAAATATATCCATGAGAATTAGAAAATAAATAATTGAAAATTTGAAAAAGGAAGTCCGCTCTAGGCATTCATAATGTTGATTACATATAATTAATTAGCCATGTAAGATGCCATCTAGTCAATAGTATTATTGGTTTCTCGATAAATATATGAAATGTTAAAAATAGTCAAAGAGTGCATCATCCTCCAACAATTTTGTGATAGTTGATGCAAAATATTATTATCATGAAATTGAAGTAGAAAGCCATCTGATAACTATCACAAATCATCCTTTAATAAATCTATGAAGTTTACGGTGTGCATATAGCATATTTCAAATATTTTCATGCGGCACACAATACAAAATATAGTATTTAAAAAACTCTAACACTCTCTACAGCAATGAACTCACTAGAAATATTTTTAATAACAAATTTGGATCTACTAGAATCATCTTGATCCCGCACGCTACCATCAAATTTGATGGAAATAGGAGATGGTGGCTCCTAAGAAAAATAAATTAGTTAAGAAAATATAGAGACTTTAAAAATAAAGTCATAGATTACCCTTGTTATCATGGATCCTTTTAAAGAATGAATTTTGAAGTTAATGTCTTTTTCAAAAGCGATGAATCATCCTTTAGGCCTTTTATTTTTCTCTTTTGATGCAATCTTTTAGACTTAAAACATAAGAGAGTATACATGCTTTAATTAGGTGATGCGAGTCTTTTAGTGTACCAAGAATTAAATCTATTGCTATCTCATGTTCTTTGAATTGTATCTTTGTTGCCTCATGTTTGTGACTTAGAAGATGGAAAGAAAGCGTGAGAAAAAGCAAAAAATGATTTCACTTTTCTTTACCTTTGGTCCTTGTCCACGAGCCATCCTTTGAAAATGGCTCGTCACCCAACAAAGAGATTGATAATTTTCAAAGCTGAAAGTTTTCTAAAAAGACCATGATTTCATGTTGATTCAATTGTTGAAGAATTTTTGCCAAACCACTAAAAAGAATTAATGTTGTTAAAAGAAATATCATCAAAACATAAGTATATGAAACCTAACATGAAAAAGAAATTATATTCTAACAGATGAGACTCATGAACGTGCCAAATTCTTTTTCTTTCATCGAATCATAATGAGAGTATCTGTTTATCTAAATAAGCAAAGTTTTGCATTCCAAATCTCCCTGTAGCGCAAAGGCTGAGGAAAAGGGATACCAAAATTCGAATTATAATTTCCCGCGCGCCCAAAGAACTATAATTCCCTTTGAAGGGAATGTGTTGAACCTTTCATCTTAAGTCTTCCGAGCCTGACGTGCACTGGTGTTGGAATGAATTATTAACTGGTAATGCTGGCCATCCATGCTGTCCTTGAAAGATCATTACTCCAAGCTTGCATCACATCACAACAAAGAACAAAGGAGGCCGGACCTTAGTACCTTCGTTGTATAATGCATGTTGAGACATGGAAAATTCTACTGAAAATTTCCACACTTTTGTTATATAGGACAATGCAGGGAGATGCTTGCATTAAAATTTGTATTTAGGACCATGAATCTACTGTAAATAATAACATTATTGGAAAAAAAAAAAATTTGGTACACGGCAAGGCAGAGCCCCAATGGGGTTGTATCTTTGATGGGAAAGAATGAGTCACTTTTCTTCACATGAAACCACCATTAGATCATATAACGAATATGTTGAGATCCATGCAAATGGATGAACAAAAAAATTTTAATGCTTTGAGACCAATGTAGATTGCAATCAAACGATTATGAATATTATGAAACTAGATCATTTGTTCTTTTGCATGAAAAATACAACTAAACCCCTTGAGAAAACCTAATAAAACTACATCCACATCGATTTGGCTGGACCAATAGCTGCCTTTCTAATTCAACCCGTGTGGCTATGCATGAGAATCACTCTTTTTAATTTAATGTCATGCATGAGAGGAGGACGATCAGAATGGTAGATCCAAAATATATATTAAAATAATAAATTAAAAAAAAAAAAAAACAAGTTGTTTACACGCAATCTTCCTTGTAAGTTCTCTTTTGTTACCACTGAATTTGCTTCTTCTTTTCTTGAGGAGACAAATGCAACACAAACCTACAGGACTTCTAATAGTCCTTGTTCCATTGGCAGACGCATAAAATACAAAGACAAGTGCGAGCGATGCTTCAACTTTGAAAACTTCCATGCAAATGGAGCCAAGCGACCTGAAGAATCTCCTGCCACTTTGGAAATGAATGCTTGCGGTTATTCCGTTTGTAAATATCGTCATCACGTCCGGTTGAAAGTACCGGGGACAAGTCTTCAATCAATTTTTTTGGCGAGACCCAAGGCCCCAAAAGTATATGCATATGGTCATCTTAACCTTGTTCTACTTTTTCTTAGTAATTAGATCTATTAAATCAATCAAAAGTAAATGCATCCATAATAATTAAAAAATAAAATATTAAAAAATCAAAAAAAATATCTATTAAAGATGCCCATAGAATAGGTCTGATATAATTATCCATGTATAATACCATCCAATCTATAACATTGTTGGTTTCTCTATAAATATATACAGCTTCAAAAGATTGTGAAGATATTTTTATTTTTTAATAAATCTGTGGATGAATATCAATCTTAGAAGTCGTTAATCTAGATAATCATCTAACGGCTGTCTAAGAATCTTCTTCAGGATAATATCAGTTGTCTTTAGAATTCTTATGGCATAAGGCGTATATTCCCATATAACATAGGGTTAATATGAGTTGCATTTAGAATTTTTGTAATACAAGATATCTTTCCATACAGCACCAAGTTAATATCAGTTACCTTTAAAATTTTGACAGATAAAATGTATTTTTCCATGTAGCACAAAATTTTACAATAGAACTATAGCATCAATCAATCTAACTCTGTTTGCTGCAGCTAAAGCTCTGCTTATACTCTTTATAACATAATTATCCCCGCACCATCATTCTCGTAACCTTAAAAAACCAAACATTTCCACGGAAGAAAAGACAGTGAAGAAAACGAAACCAACGCTCGCGTGCTTGTCCTCTCTCTAATAATTCCTTTGCATAATTTAAGAGATATATGTGATTGTTTAAGGTCATCAGGCTCCACCTCCATCCAAGTTCATCCCCCAACCGGATTATGTCGTTTCTTTTATGCATAACTCATGATATTGCCGATACTGTTAAAATGTAATGAACTGACAACAGGGTCTTGTTTCAATTTCATTCTATGTTCTTTCCAGATCACCACTTAGTTTGATTTCTAATGTACAAGATAGAATATCGAATGAATTATCCACATGCAATAACAAATTATGATCAAAGAACTCTTCATAGGCAATAGGTTGGGTCGCATGGCCAAATTTTGTAGAGATATTTTATTTTTTAAGTTTTTTGAATATATTTGTACAAAAATTATATGGATGATTTATTTTTATAAAAAAATTAACTTACAAAATAATAAAATAGAATGGTGATGCACAATATTTTCCCATATTGACTAGATTTACCATCAATTGGCTCATGGGAAGTGCTCTTTTCCAAAGTACTCTTCGGTTTAAAGGCAACCATTTTCCAGCTACGGTGCACACCCGCATAAGCAAACATACACGGGGGAAAATAAAGTAGATAACATTTATTTACATGATACGTTACGGTGCTGAAATTGTTTCTTGAGCCAATTTTCTTAGAAGTAGATAATACCCGCCAGTCAAACAGATCAGACATGAAAGGACATTTTTCAGGCAAATTTCTGTAGAAAAACGAAATATATAAACAGCAAATATCAAATAACCCTTGCTCAACAAATCCTTTATTCTTTCTTCATTATTTTTTAAAAAAAAAAATATGAGATAGAAAATTAATTGATTTTACCTTCACCAATTTAAGTATGATGATATTTAAAAAAAGATATAAGTCAATTAAGCTATGATTAGCTGAAGAATATATTGGGTCAATAAATTTTGTTTATCTGGTTGGCCCTGAGGATTTAAAAGGTATATAAGTAATAATCTTTTTTACTAACTAAGCTCCAGCGGCCCGGTGTAAGAGAGCTCTGCAGGGCCAATCTGCTTCCCACGGCAAGCATCTAGGGTGGATGGTTGCCAACATGATCCAACCTACCCACAAAATGTATCCAAAACTTATTTCTTTATTTTGGGTATACACATGACTTAGAGTTGACTGGAGCCCCAAATCGAACCAATATCATAATTTTTTTTCTTTTTTGATTCAAGTAGAAAATGACTTGATTCTGATTCTATTTTTTGTAAAGTCAGTAGGATGGATTTGATTTTGTCAAGATTCAACCAACCCCATGTAAACCTAACCAAAATCATTTCATTTAATTGATGGTATGATATATTGGCTTAAATATGTGTTCTTATCGAACATATTAGATTTTGATTTATATGGTCCTCAACTTAGCCTTAGCCTGATCTATAAACTCAAACTATTTATTTCTGAACATGATAAACTACCTGCAAAGAGTAGGACAAAAAATTTGCACGGCATGTTTGGTTGAGAAAAGTTGAAACTCTAGAATGAAAATAGGAATCAAAAACTTTAATCTAGCTATTTGATTTTGGAAGGTCCTAATATCATTTTCATTCTCCATAACCATTCCGATTTCATAGGAGAATGAAAATAACTTAATCCTTCAAAATTCAATCTCTATTTTTTCTTAGTACTCAGATTTTATTCTGATTTTAACTCTGAATTCCATCATGAACCAAACGTATGGGAAGATATGATCAGTTCAATTTTCATTCTAATTCATTTCATTTTTTATTATCATCGCAAATCAAACACACCCGGATTGTAATTGGTGCTCGATAAAATTTTTCAACTCCATGCTGTATGCTTGTTGGCACATGGCTCTTTCATCATTTAAAGGAAGTACATGCAGAATAACTTTCGTTGTTAGGAAAACCGACAAAATAGAAGGGGTTTGTAATGGACCCTACAATCAATTAATATGTAATTAAAGAAAGATTGGGGCCAAAATCTATACAAAAGTTAGTGCAAAAGTAACGACAAAAGAAAAATCGCTCAAACTATCAAAGACTACCGTACACTTTCAAAGGCCAAGTTTAGGTTGCTTCGAATGCCGTGGTGATTTGCAAATCAGAAGTAATGTTCAGATGGATGTAATCACAGTGAGAACGTTTCCTGTTTAGTTGTAGATGTGAAAATAAAAAACAGAAGTGGATCACAACCATTTATCATCTCAGTGAGCAACTTAGCAGGAATGTGCAATATGGCATGTCCAATGATGGTCATATCCGAACAAGATACTTGGTCAGTCGATTTTCTATCAGCTGTCTTAGGGTAAAAGGCCAGGTTTTGATTTATCATAACATAGGCCCATCACATTGCTGCATATATACATGGATGATTAGGTTAAGCCAAGATTTATAACATTCAATATTTTGGGCAGTACGTAGTTGAAATGAAGATGAATAAAATAAAGATTTCAGCTGACATCTATAGGTTAAGATATTGAAATGTTGAGTACATAAGTAAAACAAATATTAACAATCTTTAAAATATAAATTCTAATTGTAATTAATAAATTATTCACCTTAAAATATTGATGAAACATATTAATGTGGGACAGCTCGTTCCAAAATCTGTTGGTTTATATTTGGTTGCGATTAGGAGTACGTTGTGTCGTGGTGGCCATGATGTGAGCCAAACTTGTGGTTCCGCACGATTTCGAACGTGGAAAGGGGCCGCCAAATAATGCCCGTAGCCGACGAACGGGTGAGAGGTTCTTCTGTTAATATATCAAAAGTCCGAGGGCATATAACTGGAGTTCGTCAGCTTCGCGCTGACTGTGGGTCCCACAGAGCTAAAAAGGAAAAAAAAAATCGCAGTCCAGCGGGCCCACCACAACAACCACCTACGGGCAATCTCGCCTATTTCCTATTTCAGTAAAATTTTTTCGTTTCAAACTCATCATTTTAAAAATATTCGTATTTGCGTCAGTAGAAAATATTAAAATTATGAAGATAGTATTAGACGGATCACGTCCAGTGGATCAGTCCAATAGTGACGTGTCATTAGATCTGATCCATCTAATAGCGGGACCAGAGTTCAATCAATCATTTTCATATGAAAAATAATAAAATAAAAATTCTTTATTCCCTCCACCCACCAAGGCCAAATGACTGTAACACCCTTCCGGTCCACCTCGTTCTTCTTCGCGTCCGCTCCTCTTTCCATCCCCTCTCTCCTCCCGTTTTACTCAAAGTCCAAAGTCCAGCTCCCGTGACATTTGCCAATATATTCCATCATTTTACAATTATATTTCTTAATTCTCCCGCAGCTATTTCCAGTCCCGTCATGTCGGAATCCTAAGTCTCAAACCCAACACCAACCCCGACCCACCTCTCTCTCTTATTTTTTATTTTATTTTAGGTTGATAGTTATCTTTATTATGTTATTGTAATTCAATTCCAGTCTTCATTAAAAAAAAATAAATAAAAAAAAAAAAAAAAAAAACTTCTTCATCTGTTCCCCGTCTCCCTCGTTCATTTTTTTTATAATTTTCTGTTGATATTTTTTATTTTTATGTTTTTTCGTAGTCTCCATTTAAAAACTCCTCTTCGCATACTCTTCTTCCTCGTCTCCTCCACCCCCACCTCTCTCTCTATTAATGTTTATTTTTTTGGTCGCCATTAAAGAGCTCCTCTCCTCTAGCTTCCCTTCGTTTCTCTCTCTCTCTCTCTCTCTCTCTCTCTCTCTTCGTGTCTCTTATTCAGTCATTAAAGCATCTCTTTGACCTTATACCCATCTTCCTCTCTTCAGAAACTATTTATTCTCCGCCATGAGATCCTTTTAGCTATCTTTCTTCTTCTCCTTCTATCTCTGTATCAATGCTGAAAGGAAGAAGTGGTGATGTCTTTTTGTGAGATCTGTGTGCGAGTGGGCTAGGGAGAGGGAGAGGGATCGAAGCACTAACTTTGGTGGAACGAAGGAACAAGGGGAGCTTCTGGCGCGATGAAGCCGGAGGCTCGGCTAGACTCGGTGGTGTTCCATCTGACGCCTACTCGAACCAGGTCAGTTGCTCCAGACCAGATCCCCTCCGAGCTCACTGTTTCTGTTGAATCTTTAGATTTCTCTCAACGAGAGTTGCTGGATTGGAATGTTGGGACTGGACAAGAGAGATGATTCGCGTATTATTAATGAGCTATAGGGTTTTATTACAACAAAGCTTGGACTAAATAGGGTTTGAGAAACATGGATCCTTTCAGTCTAATTATGAAATCCTTGAAGTAGTGGATTTAGCTAAGTTTGATGCATATATGAAGAAATTAGCATTAGGATGATCATCATGATTTTTGATTTCTTGGATACATCTATGTGAAGGTTTCCGTTTGGATAAATTTCTTATGAAAGTGATAAAAATTGATCTGGGAATTTTGGTTTTACTGTTGTTAGAATTACCTCAAGTAATTGCCATTTTGGTGTTCTAGTTCTTGATATTTTAATTTTTCAGTCCTTAATTAATATTTAATTATTTTTTATCAAAGTGGAATGTAAGATCCGTTGCAATTGTTGCTGTTATGATCTCTGCTTTCGAAATGTAGAACATCAAAGCCTCATAATTATAATTGATATGAATAGTCTACTTCTCGTGCTTTTCTAAATTTGGGGAATATGGATGCCGATTGGCTAATATTAGGGATCATTAATCAGATTGATTGTGGATAACTGCAGACTAGAGACTCAGTCTCCTTTTTTTTTTTTCTCAGGTGTGATTTGGTTATTGTTGCAAATGGTAAGACGGAGAAGATTGCATCTGGGTTACTGAACCCTTTTCTTGCACATCTGAAGACTGCCCAGGATCAAATTGCCAAGGGTGGCTACTCTATTAAACTGGAACCAGACCCTAAAATTGATGCAGGATGGTTTACCAAGGGCACTGTGGAGAGGTCAGTAGATCCTTTTTCAGTGCTGCACTACACACAAATTGCATATTTACCCTTCATTGTTTTATAATTGCAACTGATTTTCCAAATGGGGAATATCCATGTTGTTTCATAGGCCTGAAGCATTTCCTCTTGTTGAGACTTTGACAAAGAGGTATCCTGTGACACTTCAGAATAAGTGTGTTATTTCTTGTAGGTTTGTTCGTTTTGTGAGCACACCCGAGGTTCTGGAGCGGGTGACGACCATAGAGTCTGAGATCTTGCAGATTGAGGAGGCAATCGCTATTCAAAGCAATGACAATCTTGGCTTGAGCACCGTTAGTTCTCGATCTATTTGTTCGTGCTTCTGTTTTATAAAATTCAAATGACATTTGACTTTTGCTATTTGGCAGGTGGAAGATCATCAAACAAAATCAGTAGAGTGCATGGAAGGTATGTCAGACTCGGTGTTTAGTTTTAATAGGAGTTTGTCCTTATGAACAATATTGGAGGGTTCCCTTAAAAAAAAAAAAAAAAAAGAACAATATTGGAGGGATTTCCAGCTGGTTTGTCTTTGTCTATTCCACATGCATTCACATTTATTTATTTTTTTTTGCTTATGACACATGATCATGTGGTGTTGTGATTGTGTATCCCAAAAGGTCATCTATAGAAAAGCTGTACTTTGTCTTAAATCTGCAATGGTATTACCATTGTATAATTGACAGGGGCTGATAGTCAAACCCACCATCCTATGGAGTGGGATGGCAGCTGATAATTAACCCTGACTAGAACAGATTAGCCCTTTGGATAAGGAAGTTTGTGGCCAAACATTTTTGAGTTAAATCTTTGGCAACCTTAAAACAAACCAATTAACCAAGCAGGAAGTTGTCTGATTAACACTGAAATTTTTTGAGAGATCTGCATTCATCTGACTTCAAGATGAAGGTTGATGAGTCTTTCACCAGTTGTTGTAATAAAATGTGTGTAAAAGTTTTGTATCATCTTTTGAACTGTATCAAAACAATCCTTTGTCAAAACTTCTAAAAGAGTTATCCAATGCATGTTTCTTATTACTGCATCACTTTATCAGAATTAAGAACTGCATCATTTGTGACTCCATTTGAGCTTCAGATTTGTTATTATTGTATTAAATTCTTGGCTTTTTATGGCACAATCTGACTTTGCATGATCATGGGTAGGTAGCAAGTCCACGTTTGATGCTGATGCAGAAAAGGCAATAGTTCTTTACAAGGTATTGATAACAAGATACATTTTCAAAATATGATTATTCTCTATCAGAGATTTTCTAAATGTTGTTTCTCTTGATTGCAGCCCGGGTCACAACCATATCCATCAGATTCAAATGGATCCGCAACACAGGAGGAGAATTCAAAGTACTGACAACTGAGATTTATGTTAGAAACCTTGTTGTAGTTCTTTAACTTACATTTGGGAGACTATATTAGTAATCTTCTTTGCTTCATTTAGCAGTTCATACTTCATAGCATAAATGTAGTACTGTGCTAATTAGGAGTCTAGAAAAGTAAAATGGACTTCACATTTTAGTTAGATGGTCATGAGTTTGATATGATTGGTTAATACAACAGCTGTCTAATACTCTTGCTTATGTGGATACAGCAATTTTTGCTTGCCCTGTACACCACATTTGCTAACTGAGGTGTGTGTAGAGGTTCCAATTTATGTGCACTGTATGCTACAATACATCCATGTATACTAGAGTGTCATCATTTTCAATGTTGCATGAAGTTACAATTGTTTGTCTTCATGTTCATATTTATAATGTTTCTTTGCAGAGTTCAACTCTTGAGGGTACTCGAGACCCGCAAAGTTGTATTGCAGAAAGAGCAGGGTATGGCCTTTGCACGTGCTGTAGCAGCTGGTTTTGACATGGATCACATGGCACAAGTGATATCATTTGCTGAATGCTTCGGAGCATCGCGTTTAATGTAAGCTGTTCCTTATAAGAAATTTGCTTGCATAGTGTTGCAGAGAGTTTGCTTCCTTCTCCCTTTTAATAGTTTCAAACTTTCGGTTGTCACTTAACTTTATTTCAGAAAGAACAAGCAGGGGGAGAAAGTTTGGATATATTCAATTGTAAACAAATGTACAGCAAGAATTAATGAGATTCATGAGAGAGAAGGAATTACCCAATAAATTCAGTATAATTTTAGACTTACTGCATGGTTTATTTGCAAAGCTTATCAAAACATTACAAAGTATTTGATTTTGATAATGTTGGAGCAACGCGCACCGGATTGGATCGATCTGGGCTTGTGATCTAATATCTAATTTCTTTGAGACAATTCACCAAACACATTGCAGGCATAAATAAATAAAGACAAAGAACCAAGATTTACGTGGTTCGGCACAAAAGGCCTACATCCACGGGGAGGAGGAGCAATTCCACTATAAATCCGTCCTGAAAAATAGGTACAATATGAGGTATAAAATACTTTTTTTTCGAATCCCACAAGAAGGCAACAATATATCGAATAGAAGGCAACCAAGATCCAATAGGATCAACCAATCTCAGCCTCGGCAATAGATCAAGATAAAAAACAATACCTCAGATGAAGATACCTTCCTCAACTCTCGGCAAAAAATCAAGATGATACCTCCTTACCAGCTGTAGCAGCACAAGGTGTCCGTGAAATCGAGAAAGAAGAAGACAGGTAGATCACCACCCGAAGGCCAACAGAAAGAAGCCAGAAAGCAACCTGCACACGAGGCACAGCCGAGAGATCGGCCAGAGAACAGGCCAGCACCGAAGAACAAGCAAGAGAGATCGGCCAGAGAACAGAACACGCGCACAAGAGATGACACAGGCCAGAGAACAGAACCCGCGCACAAGAGGCACAGGTGAGAGGTCGACTCACAGGTGAGAGGTCGACCCGAGAACAAAGCCTGCGCACACGAGAAAGCAAGGAAAAATCCCGCACAAGAAGCCCTAGAAATTTCTCCGCCCGCTCTTACCTCTGTTCACCAAGAAAGGGTGCCAGTGGCCTCTTTATAAAGGAAGAAAACCTTCTCAAAAATAGAGTTTGAGCCGATGTAGTATTCCCAACTATCACGGGAGAAGAATATGGAAATATGATTTGGAGCCAAATATAACAATCCTCCTCCTTGCGATAAATATTGTACCTTTTATATATCAGATGGAAAAATTTATAACCTCCTCCTCACCACAAGCCCCGCAGGGCATTACCAAATATTTATTCCAATCAAGTTCAGGAAATTCCTGAACTTAATTGCAGGGATTGGTTTAGTGAACATGTCAGCTGGACTATGGGCAGTGTATATTTTCTGAAGTCTGACATCACCTTTCTCTACTAGGTCTCTGATGAAGTGATATCTGACATCTACATATTTTGTTCGTTCATGATACATCTGGTCTCTGGCAAGGTGCAAAGCACTTTGACTGTCACAATGAATGTCTAAACAATCCTGTTTGAGACCCAAATCCTGTATTAACCCTTTTAACCAAATAGCTTCCTTTGCTGCCTCTGTCAATGCCATATATTCTGCTTCAGTGGTAGATAAAGCAACTGTAGACTGCAAAGTAGCCTTCCAACTGACTGCACATCCAGAAAGAGTAAACACATATCCTGTCAAAGATCTTCTCCTGTCCAAGTCACAAGCATAATCTGAATCACAAAATCCTGTAACTATGCAATTACTCTGTGTAGAAAATATCAATCCCAATTTAGAAGTGCCTTTCAGATATCTAAGTATCCATTTCACAGCTGACCAGTGAGCTTTTCCAGGTTTATCCATATATCTACTCACTACGCTTACTGTCTGTGAAATATCAGGTCGAGTGCAGACCATCGCGTACATGATGCTGCCAACTGCGCTCGCATATGGCACTCTAGACATATATCTCTCCTCATCCTCAGTTTGAGGAGAGTCTCTGGCAGAAAGTCTAAAATGACTGGCAAAGGGGGTAGTGACAGGCTTGACTGTAGACATACCAAATCTGTCCAAGACTTTTTCAATATAACTATGCTGAGTAAGGAAGAGTCTACCTGACTGTCTGTCACGAATAATCTCCATCCCAAGTATCTTCTTTGCCGGTCCAAGGTTCTTCATATTAAATGCAGTACTGAGCTCGGCTTTCAGTTTCTGGATGATTGTCATGTCTTTGACTGCAATTAGCATATCATCCACATATAATAACAAATAACAAAAGGACCCATCTGAAAGCTGCTGGTGATACACACAACTGTCATATGGAGATCTACTGTATCCATGGTCAACCATAAATCTGTCAAATTTGCGGTACCACTGTCTTGGAGACTGCTTGAGACCATATAATGATCTCTTGAGTAAGCATACATGATCTTCTTTATTTGGAACCTCAAAACCAGGTGGTTGTTGCATATAGATCTGTTCCTCTAAATCACCGTGAAGAAAGGCTGTCTTAACATCTAGTTGTTCCAGCTTCAGATTTTGAGAAACAACAAAAGCAAGTAACACACGAATAGATGAGTGTTTGACTACAGGAGAAAATATCTCCTTGTAATCAATACCCTCTCGTTGACTGTATCCCTTTGCTACCAACCTGGCCTTATATCTTAAGTCTTGGGGAGTGGCTCCTTCTTTCCTTTTGAAGATCCATTTGCAGTCAATTACCTTTTCACCTTTTGGTAATTTGATTAACTCCCAAGTCTGATTCTTTTCTAGAGACTGAAGTTCTTCAAGCATAGCCATGGTCCATTCATCAGCTCGTGAACTACTAATGGCCTCCTGAAATGTGGTCGGCTCATCACCAATGGTGTCTGCAACACTCAGAGCATAATAGACTAACTCAGCACAAGCAGAATTCTCAAAACCATACCTTTGAGGTGCTCTGATCTGACGCTTTGGTCTGCGAGTGGCAATACTCTCAATCTGATCCTGATCTTGTAGTGTCACCTCCTCCTGAGTCTGAATCTGTGCATCTGTCTGTTGTTGTTGTGATTTAACAGTCTGATTAATGTCTACAACCTTCCTATCTTGCTGACCCCGATCCTGATCACTTTGAGAAGAATTAGGCTGTAGCTGCCTTGAATTAATGGCTGTCTCATGGAATGTCACATCTCTGCTGACTAGAAATCCTTGAGATCCAGGTTCTGTGCACCATAATCTGTAGCCCTTTACCCCATATGCATATCCAATAAATATGCACTTTTTAGCCCGAGGGTTCAACTTCCCATCTTTTACATATGCATAAGCTAGGCACCCAAAGATTGTAAGTTTTGAATAGTCTGCAGGTCTTCCTGTCCACATCTCTTCGGGAGTCTTCATGCTTAATGCTGATGCTGGAGATCGGTTTATAATATAGCAGGCTGTGTGAGCGGCCTCTGCCCAAAAATCTTTACTTAATCCTGAACTAGATAGCATAGATCTGACTCTCTCTAATAGTGTCCGGTTCATGCGTTCTGCCACACCATTCTGCTGAGGTGTACTTACTGTTGTTCTATGTCTAATAATGCCTTCTGACTTGCAAAAGTCATCAAATTCTGTAGAACAAAATTCTAAACCATTATCAGTATGAAAAGTTTTCACCTTCCTTTCAGTTTGCCTCTCGACCATAGACTTCCACCATTTGAATGTTTCAAATACATCACTCTTATTTTTAATGGTGTATATCCAGACTTTTCGGGAGTAATCATCAATAAAAGTAAGTATATATCTTGATCCACCCTTGGATATAATTGGGGCAGGTCCTCATAGGTCAGAATGAATATAGTCTAATATACCAGTTGTCCTGTGCACGCCTGTAGTGAAGCTGACTCTGTGTTGTTTTCCAAATATGCAGTGCTCACAGAATCCAAGTGCACCAATTTTCTGACCTCTCAGCAGACCACGTCTGCTCAGCTCCTGTAGACCTCTGTCTGAAATGTGTCCTAGTCTCTGGTGCCATAAATGTGTCAATTGCTCAAGAGAAGATTGTACTGCTGATGCCTGACCAACAACTGTACTGCCATCCAGGTAATAAAGGGTTCCACTTAATTTATCTTTCAATAAAGTTAATATCCCTTTATTGATAGTAATAGATCCTCTACCCCATCTACCCTCATATCCTGCTCTGTCAAAGGCATGTATTGAGAGAAGGTTCTTTTTTAATTTAGGAACATATCTAACATCATCTAATATCACCATGGTATTTGAATTTGATTTAATTTGAATTGTTCCAATACCTTCTATATTACAGATACCATCATCTCCAAGAAGAACAGTACCACCTTCACAAGATCTAAAGGAAGAGAACCATTCCTTGTGAGGTGTCATGTGGAAAGATGCTCCAGAGTCCACCATCCAAGTGTCAGTATGACTAACACTGCAGGCAGCTGTAAATACTGCATCATCAGATATACTGCTATGACTTCCTGAAGAAACTGCAATTGATGCTGTATCAGAGATTGTTCCTTTATCCTTTTGTTCCTTTTCCCTTTTAGATTGTAGAAGTCTACACTCAGATTTCCAGTGACCTGGCTTTTTGCAGTAGTGACAAATACCTGGTCTTTTAGGCCTAGACTTTGATCTATTTTTGGACTTACTCCTACCTTGTCCACCCTTTTTCTGTTCATCTCTACCTCTAACAACAAGACCTTGAGCTGAAGTCTGAGCCTGATGCTGAAGCTGTACTTTTAATCTAAGTTCATTGGATAACAAAGTAGCTTCTACTTCTTCAAGACTTATTGTTTCTCTTCCATAAAGCATGGTAGTGGTAATATGCTCAAATGACTTAGGCAAAGAGTAAATTAGAATCAAAGCCTTATCTTCTTCATCTACATCGACACCAACATTTACTAGATCAAGCAGGAGCTTATTATACTCATCCAAGTGATCTTTAAGTGAAGTTCCTTCTGTCATACGAAATGTGTGTAATTTTCCCCTCAAATATAATCTATTGGTCAGGGATTTTACCATGTATAAACTGTCTAGTTTTTCCCATACATTTTGGGCTGTGTCTAGTTCCACAACATTACGAAGGACTTTATCACTTAAACCTGAAAACAAGGTTCCTAGAGCTCTCTCGTTAATCTCTTCTTTAACAGCTTCATTATCTCCCGGAATTGAATCTATGCCCTTAAGGGCTTTTGCAACACCTTCTTTAACTAACAGATATTTCATCCTTACCTTCCATAGTGAAAAATCTCCCGTGCCATCAAAGACGGCCACTTCATGCCTGACGGTGGTGGAGTGAGAGACAGATACCGGATCATTAGCCATTGAGAAACTTGGTTTCTTGTCACCAGCCATCCAAGAGCTCTGATACCAATTGTTGGAGCAACGCGCACCGGATTGGATCGATCTGGACTTGTGATCTAATATTTAATTTCTTTGAGACAATTCACCAAACACATTGCAGGCATAAATAAATAAAGACAAAGAACCAAGATTTACGTGGTTCGGCACAAAAGGCCTACATCCACGGGGAGGAGGAGCAATTCCACTATAAATCCGTCCCGAAAAATAGGTACAATATGAGGTATAAAATACCTTTTTTTCGAATCCCACAAGAAGGCAACAATATATCGAATAGAAGGCAACCAAGATCCAATAGGATCAACCTATCTCAGCCTCGGCAATAGATCAAGATAAAAAACAATACCTCAGATGAAGATACCTTCCTCAACTCTCGGCAAAAAATCAAGATGATACTTCCTTACCAGCTGTAGCAGCACAAGGTGTCCGTGAAACCGAGAAAGAAGAAGACAGGTAGATCACCACCCGAAGGCCAACAGAAAGAAGCCAGAAAGCAACCTGCACACGAGGCACAGCCGAGAGATCGGCCAGAGAACAGGCCAGCACCGAAGAACAAGCAAGAGAGATCGGCCAGAGAACAAAACACGCGCACAAGAGATGACACAGGCTAGAGAACAGAACCCGCGCACAAGAGGCACAGGTGAGAGGTCGACCCGAGAACAAAGCCTGCGCACACGAGAAAGCAAGGAAAAATCCCGCACAAGAAGCCCTAGAAATTTCTCCGCCCGCTCTTACCTCTGTTCACCAAGAAAGGGTGCCAGTGGCCTCTTTATAAAGGAAGAAAACCTTCTCAAAAATAGAGTTTGAGCCGATGTAGTATTCCCAACTGTCACGGGAGAAGAATATGGAAATATGATTTGGAGCCAAATATAACAGATAAAATAGTGACAAAATTAGAATATGTTTTATATGTACAAATCAAGAAAAATTTTAGAGTTTTTCTGGCCTTTGCACATGCTGTAGCAGCTGGTTTTGACATGGATCACATGGCACAAGTGATATCATTTGCTGAATGCTTCGGAGCATCGCGTTTAATGTAAGCTGTTCCTTATAAGAAATTTGCTTGCATAGTGTTGCAGAGAGTTTGCTTCCTTCTCCCTTTTAGTAGTTTCAAACTTTTGGTTGTCACCTAACTTTATTTCAGAAAGAACAAGCAGGGGGAGAAAGTTTGGATATATTCAATTGTAAACAAATGTACAGCGAGAATTAATGAGATTCATGAGAGAGAAGGAATTACTCAATAAATTCAGTATAATTTTAGACTTACTGCATGGTTTATTTGCAAAGCTTATCAAAACATTACAAAGTATTTGATTTTGATAAAATAGTGACAAAATTAGAATATGCTTTATATGTACAAATCAAGAAAAATTTTAGAGTTTTTCTGGCCTTTGCACGTGCTGTAGCAGCTGGTTTTGACATGGATCACATGGCACAAGTGATATCATTTGCTGAATGCTTCGGAGCATCATGTTTAATGTAAGCTGTTCCTTATAAGAAATTTGCTTGCATAGTGTTGCAGAGAGTTTGCTTCCTTCTCCCTTTTAATAGTTTCAAACTTTCGGTTGTCACCTAACTTTATTTCAGAAAGAACAAGCATGGGGAGAAAGTTTGGATATATTCAATTGTAAACAAATGTACAGCGAGAATTAATGAGATTCATGAGAGAGAAGGAATTACTTGATAAATTCAGTATAATTTTAGACTTACTGCATGGTTTATTTGCAAAGCTTATCAAAACATTACAAAGTATTTGATTTTGATAAAATAGTGACAAAATTAGAATATGTTTTATATGTACAAATCAAGAAAAATTTTAGAGTTTTCTGTATCCAGAGAAGAATCATCAATTTGCTTTTTCCTTCCATTGAACAGGGAGGCATGCTTAAGATTTATGGAGTTATGGAAGAGAAAGCATGAAACTGGACAATGGGTTGAAGTTGAGGCTGCAGAACTAATGTCTGCCCGATCTGAATTTTCTTCTTGGAATGCCTCAGGGATTATACTTTCTGGAGATTCTAGGAAACAGAAAGAATTTGGGGAAGCATGGCCTGTCTCCTGTGGGGATATGGGCAAAGAGAGCAATGGGACAACCGGTATGGATTATTGTGAGCTCAGATCAAACACATGTACCTTAGAGTTAATGCAATAACACCCACAAAGTTGGCATTTTAATGTAACACCCCCTCTATTGCATGTCCGATATTTCCGTATGGAACTAAAGAAAAAGTGAAGGACCTGTTTGGCATTGTTATTGTTTTGTGTTTTTGTTTCTCTATAAATTAGTCAAATACCATGTGAAGACTGATGTTGAAGATAGCATTTACCCAAAACTTCTGTTATTCCTTTTGTATACTTCACTCTTTGAAAGTGACAAATCGTTGCTTCAAAAGCTCTAAGTGTTTTACGAGCAACTGCAGAAAACAAAAGGGTTTCTATCAAATATTGTTCATTCTAGTTCATTTTTTCTCATTTGTTTATTAAAAAAAAAACATAAACAATACCAAATGGGCCCTGAGCTTCTCTGTCTTCCTCCTTTTTTTGGCTTCACAAAATCTTCATTCTTTTGCATTAAAGGCATTTTTAATATTGTTAAAAGATGTTTTTTAAAATATATATATATATATATATCATAACAGGCACCTCCTTCTGTTAATAAAAATGATATAAACCTTTTAATTGGATTCTTTTTAAATTTTAAATTTTCAACCAATCATTGTTCGTGAATTTGCCATTTGAAAATTGTTTTTCTGTCTTGTTATATCCCCCTTATTCTTAATTTGAATATCTGTTTTCTCCATTTGAATGACAGTACAGATGAGTGTTCTTCATCAATAATAAACAGATAGATGCATACAAACAAAACATCACATATTTAAGTGTGTATTCTTGCAGACTATGCTCCAGCACTCCTCTTTATTTTACAATACTCCATAAGCAATACATTCCTAAATATGATGAAATCTGTGTAACTTGAATTTATTTGTTTCTTGTGGCCAGATAGAAAAGTCCATTCAGATCCGCAGGTTCCATTGGGACCCCATGAGTATTATCCAGGCCATTTTCAGCATCCTACACATCCCCAGTGGCCGATGCATTCTCTGGCAGGTCCACCCCTCTTTCAACTTTATCCTATGCAAGGCATGCCATATTATCAGAATTATCCAGGTGGTGGTCCATCTTTCCATTCCCCATATGCCCCAGTTGAGGATCCAAGATTCAACATGTCTCAAAAAACATGGCAGAAGAGGCATTCCATGGGTAGTAAAGATAGCAATGCGGAGTCTGAGGCATCAGAGATGGGTGGTTCTGGGACAAGATCACAGGATGGTACAGATCAAAATATATCTGAGTTTAATGAAGAAGGTTCTCATGGTCATGAATCACATAAGAGGATTGACCGGTCAGGAAGGAAAAAGTCTGGTGTGGTTGTCATTCGGAACATAAATTACATTGCATCAAAGAGGCATGAAACATCAGGAAGTGAATCAGACTCAGCTTCCGATACTGAAACTGAAGAGGAAAGCCAAGATAGGTCTGATGCCCATGACAGGAAGCATAAGGACTCTTCAAGAACTTCAAAGAGAAACGAAGTTCATGTAAAATCTATGGAATCTTCAGATGCATATGCCAAGGATGAAATCGCTTATGGACAGGAGGCAGATTCTGGAAACTGGCAGGCATTTCAGAGTTTCTTGTTGAGAGCTGAAGAGAAGGCAAGAACTGTCAATGGGGACATCTTGCCTAGTGAAAAAGAGCCTCCAATGAAGAGAAAACAGAATAACGGTGAAGGCGATCCCATCCTTCATCCTGAAAGAGATTCTGGTAATGTTCGGGACCAGAGGATGGTAGGATTAGATTCACTTAATGGCACAACAAGCCGGATGAAGCAGATGGCTTCAAATGATGAATTATTAATTTCAAGTGAAGGAAGAGGCTTAACAGATACCCAGCTTAAAGAAATAGAAGGCGGAAGGGGAGGATATAGAAGTGTGACCAGTGATGATTTCATGATTTGTGGACGAGAAAAGCAAATGGGCAGCAAGAATTCTTCAGACCCACTTGTTGATCCGCAATATGAACTCGATAAAAAATTGGATAAGAAATCCTCATATAATGGTATGGACGAGTCCTTCATGGTTCCATTTAGGTCAGGTTCACAAGATCAACTTAAATCAGATGGCAGAACTGCTATTGACATAGATTCTGAATTCCCTCCATCTCTGCATAGGACTCAAGATTTTTCTAGTCAGGCTAAAAATCAACTCACTTATGAACCGGATGATTTGACCTTACTACCTGAGCGTGGGATTGAGAGTGTATCCATTGGTTACGATCCTGCTAGAGACTATGACGTCCAGATTCCTGTTGAAAATGCTGTCAAAATTGAAACCAGAAACCATGAGGATGTCTCAACAAGCACCAAAGAAGAGTCAAAAAATTCAGACAAGGACAAAAAGTTAATAGCTTCACAGAGTGGATTGGAGAAAAAGAAAAAGGATGTGCTTATGAGGAAAGGGATATCCTCAAAGATGAACCCATCGGCTGAAGCACAAAAACGTGCAGAGAAACTGCGGGCCTTCAAAGCTGATCTTCAGAAAGCAAAGAAAGAGAGGGTATTTTCATAATTCACTAAGAGTTTGGTGCTTCCTTTTTCCTTGTTTTAAGATTTTATTTGGGAACTTTTAATCTTTTGATAAATGGTACATGCCACTACTAGAATAAGGCGACCTGAAGGATTATAATTCAATGGATACCTGATACAAATCTTTCTTTCTTTTCTTATATTGTCTTATGCTGATAAGCTTATAAAAGAAAATCTAAGAATAACTATATGAAATTTCTGCAAAGCAATTCTGTTTTCTTTTTCTTTGTTAAAGCCTTGCCAGTCATCTTTACTAGGTCTTATCTCTCTTAGTTCCTTGTTGTTTGGCTAGATTGCTTTGGTCACATCCTGGATTGTTATATCTTGTTTTTGTCTACTTTCAGGAAGAGGAAGAGGTAAAGCGATTGGAAGCTTTGAAAAGAGAAAGACAGAAGAGAATTGCTGCTAGGAATGGTTCAAATGCCAGTCAATCGCCATTGACGCCCCAACAGAGCAAAGCTCGATTACCAACAAAGCTTTCTCCAAGTTCTTATAGAGGATCAAAGTTCAGTGACTCAGAGCCTGGATCTTCACCTTCACAAAAGCTGCTTACCAGAACTGGGTCCAACGATTCTCAGAAAATCACAAGAACTAGCAAATTAAATGGCAGTAGCCATGCATTAAGTCGATCAGTGTCATCATTGTCTGAGATGAAGAAAGAGAATGATAATTCCACACCAGAAGCAAAGACAGCTTCTGTTCAAACTAGAAGACTTTCTGATCCCAAAGGTACCAATATTCGGCGTACTTCTTCACTAAAATCAGTTACCAATGCTGAAGTACCAAAGAGAGGCATACCTGATGAGCCACAAAAAAAGATCTCTGCACTAATGCAACTGGACAAAAGCAAGTTAGCAACTCTGCCAGGGCTGAAGGTCAGAACATCAAAAGGCCCTTCCAATATGGTCCAAAACAAGTCAGCTGGTAAAGAGACATCACAAAAAGGAGCTGGAAGTCAAACTTCTCAATTTTCTGACACCATCCATGCAAAGAGAACTAATGACAAGGCATCAAGACTCAGCAAAAGTGATGAAAACTTAGAAATTGAGAAGACTGTTGTGATGCTTGAAAATGAGGTTCTTCCAGCTCCTGCTGTTCAAGCATCTGAAGCAATGATAGGCATAAAAGATAGAATGCACGGAGATGATAAAATCAAGACGGCTGGGCTCGATTCAGAATATGAAGCTATCCATGCTCCACCTTCACCCATAATGGTAGGCGAAGTTGAGAATTCCAGTGCACATAAGCTGGATGAGCAGCTGAACTCTAATGAGGTATGATTTAACAAAGCAAGTGGCATGGTGCTTTAAATTTAAGATTCACACTTTTGTCGGAGAACCATTTTTTAGCAAACCACAGCCACCATTTTTTTGAAAATACATACAAAAGCATATCTCATCCATATTTACAAATTAATCCAATAACAATGTTTTAGATTGCAAAAAAACACCTACATTAGCATCTCATCACCCCACTTTGCCAAGACCCCTGGTTAAGCTAACTAGAGATGGAAGATTACCAAGTTACTTCTGCTTGGTGTCAACTCGGGATCCTCGATGACTCCAATGATTCCCCCTCTCACACGAGCAAAGCCCTTTCCCTATCTAGGATTTTGCAGTCTCATTTCATTCCCCATGCTCACAGCATCGTTGCCAATGCTTTCTTCAATTGGCATTCTTCAAACATGTTCTTGTTTGTTAAGCAGATTGGAAATAGGACTGACAGATGGGTAGTTTTAAATGCAATTGGTGAATCAAGTGTGGCTGTGGGCTGGAATAGTTGCTGTTTGGTTTTGATCATGAGCAGGGTCAGGGTTTTTTTGGTGACTACAGACTTCAAGAATGTTAGGATGTTTGTCTAGTTGCTGTCCTCTGTGTATGATCCCAACATTAGCTTGCTGGGCAATGGAGGTGCTATGCAAGTCTTGTTCCTTTACTTGCAATATTTTGACACAGCACCAGGGAGACCAAAAAGAAACGAGCTGATGTTGTCCTTTCATGGATCAGCTATGGACTCTCACCCTTACTAGATGGTAGCAGCGGTCCATCTATCCAATGCTGGAAGGGGGATAACTGTGTGAGTCCTATCAGACTTCTTCTATTTCGCTAGCTTGTGCTTTGTTGTGGGTCTGATGTGGTGCTTGATTCTCTTCTGAGTATGGGGCTTCCTACTCCCCTGTTCTATGCTCAATGCCGAGTGGGGATTTCTAACAGGTTTCAAAACCAAAAAAAAAGCGTGGGGGATAGTTTTCGGAAAAGATTTTTTTTTTTTTTTCCAACCAAAGCATGTGATTTTGTAAGCTTGGTTGATTGGTTCATTGATTTGCTTGTGGCATTCTTCACCTTTTCCAAGCCTAAATTATGCATTATGTGCCTGGGGTTATGCCTGCACTTGTTGTCATGGCTGGTTTGGCAACAGCTTAAAGGATGATCCCAACCGAGGGAGTGTGATCCAAACCAAGGGTGATTCGAGCTGTACAACGGTTGGGAGGGTGAGATGGGGAAGAGCTATGGCATTGGAACCAAGGTTTTAAATCCAAGGAGATGGAGATGTCCCATTTTTTCCATTGAACTAGATGCCTGCTATCCCATCTCGCCTCGATGGCGGTTCAAGTCATGCATCCTAGTAGATATCCATCGTCTCTTTCTCCTTCTTTCCTTTCCCTTCTTTCTTTCTTTCCATTTCTTCTTTCTTTCCTTCTTTTCCCTCTTTTTTTCTACTATTCTTTCCTTTCCTTTCCTTTTTTATTTCTTTTTCTTATCCTTTCGTTTATTTCTTTTTTCCTTTTTTGTTCTTCATTCTATTTCCTTTCTTCCTTCTTTCCTTCCTTTCATTCTTTTTTCTTCCTTCCTTTCTTTCCTTCCTTTCACTTTTTCTTTTTCTTCATCTTTCCTTCCTTTCATCATTTTCTCTTTCAACTTCATCTCGGACCCATTCTCTTATAGGAACGAGACAAGATGATTGAGATGCCTCCCATCCCGTCAGAGCTTAAAATCTTGATCAGAACAAGATTAAGGGAAGAAAAGGGTGAAATTGATTATCTAGAATGGGGACAACGGTACTTTCATCCCCTAAATTGCAAGGGTCCCACCAACTGATTTGGAAAATGGGCGTGCAGTATTCTCTTAGAGGAAACCTGACTGCAAGTGCTTTTTGCAAACTGAAATGACATGTAAATAGGGATGAGGCAACTTATAAATATTGTATAATTTTGAAAAAAATGATGTGTGTGATTTGAAAAAAAAAAAACTCTCCTTTTTTCGTCTTTAGTTGAATATTTGATCTCAGTTATTCAATATGTGGATCCAAGAAATTCCAATGTTCTCGTTCTTTAATAAGTCAATGAGTACTTATTTGCTCTAGGAAGCATGATTTTTGCTTTCATCTGAAGTTTGACAGTCATTCTCAATTTTATAATACAATCAGGAATAGGAAGTAACAAAATGCTACTTATGAGTGATTTTGCTTTTTTAACAGTCTTATTTTCTATTATCTTCTATAGTGTCCTACTTAAAAGTTTTCTTTAGCATCGCAGTTGAAATTTCTTGGTATCAAGAACAAAGAATTATTTTGAAATTTAGAGAAGATCTTCATTTTCCTGTCAGTTATATTTGGACTCCAGATATTGAGAATAATGCTATGTAGTTTTCCTTTTCCCTTCATAAGGAAGCTGGTGTTGGAATGACTAGTGATTTCTTGAGTTTTGAACATCCTAATGAAGGTTTCTTAAAGGATTCGAGCATATCTTGCTGTATTTTCAATTCTTTTGTAAGAGAAAAGTGGCTTGATGATCTTCATTTCTTGAATCTCCTTAAAGGCAACTTAGCATTCTTATAGATAAAGCTGCCTTGTCAGTGGTGACAATAAAAGTATATGCTGCTTTCTCTCAATGTCATGTTATTTTCAGAAATTTATTCATGGGCTGAATCTAGATAAACAATGCTTGCTATGATCAGCCGGTTATTGATTACTCAAACGAGGAGCCTCAGAAGTTCTCAAACTCTACAGCCATGGATAAGTCTTATCAAGCTCCCTATGCCAGAACAACATCCTTAGAGGATTCCACTGCCGGTAATGTAGAATATGCTCAGGTACCACCTGTTCTAAACTCTGAAATGGATAAAATGCCCAATGAGAGCATTAAGGCATGTGTGTCCAGTTTTGCCATGGACTCGAATTCAGTAGATCATACTCAGGAGTCACACAAGGAGCCTCGGAGCAAAGAAACAAAAGGTTTTAGAAAGTTATTAAAATTTGGAAGAAAGAGCCACATCTCAGCAACATGTGAGGGTAACCAAGATTCAGATGCATCGTCTATTGATGAGCACACTATAGCTGCTGCTTTGTCAAATGATGGTAAGACCTAATCTCTTGTACAAATCCAAATAATGCTTCTCACACCCATCATCTTGCGATTAAAGTTAAAGTTCTTTTTGTTCGTACAGCCAATTTCCTCGAAATAAGTATAAAGTTTATTTCGGATACAGTGACACAGGATTAGACATCTCTATTCTGCACTAGTTTATTTTTGCATATACCAGATACAAGACAAATTCTGTTATTTTATTGTTAGAATCTGTAATTCCAGGCATTTTATTAAAAGCTATCATTCGACTTGTTATTAAAATTTCTTATTTTAAAGAAAGTCCACCCCCCCCCTCCTGCCCATTTTCCTTTTGATTAAACAGATGAATCAAATCCATCTAGTAGGGGTACATCCAATCAGATCTGAACAAAGAAAGATGCCTGAACTGAGAAGGTGTAGCAGCAACATCTGTCTGTAGATTGCTTTCTTCATGTGAGATTCATGTGCTACCTTGGAAGCTTGCAGCTTGCTTGGAAATTGCAGCACTGCAGACCTGAAGTCATGAGAACCAATGCAGCATATATGTAAATGAAATTCATAAGATACACAAATTCACCACTTTCTTAATAAATATTTACCTCTTGCTCTGCTACAGACAAATGTTCAAGAGAAAAGCAACAAAGATGACTTTGTCAAAGAAAGAAAATATGGACAATTTCCAATTTACTCTGAAGGGAAATGAAAAAGCATTTTTACTTCATAAGAACCTTAGGCCTCGAGCACTAACATGTCCCTAATTTACTGTTTTTAGTGTTTATATCTGATAGCTCTTTCTTTTATATTTCAGTTCATATGCTGAAGAATCTCATTTCCCAAAATGATAGCCATGCTGGAGGCACTCAAACTAAAGGTAGGTTATATCTTACTTTACGAGATCATGTGCATGAGAAGCAACAATTATCGAAGTATTTTAAAAAGCTTTCAGCAATTCTCAAAGTTGTTATCAGAAACAAGGTAGTAATGGAGGTTGACCATAAAATTGGATTTGCAACCTAAAAATAGGACCTGATGGTTCTTAGGTCTGACATGGATCACAGGTTTTGAATTGAATGTGGTTTCGAACATAGGTAATAGGTATCTTCAAATGCAAAAAACCAAGAACTTAGCCTCTTGGCGTTAATAAAAGTAACGTTATTATAAAAATATAGATAAATGCTTCATCTCTCCCATTAGATCTGGATGTACATATATTCAAACCTGAAAACCTAATAGCTCTATCCCATAATATTAATATACATGAACTTCTATTATATAAAATTAGTCGAGGACTTTATCTTCTCGATTAGACGTCTCTGTAAGGGCAGTGAAGGTGGCAATGGTCCATGAGCTGATACTAAAAACTTCGACTCACATATTAAAAATAGGGTCAAATTAGCTATGAGGTTGGGTTAGGATCCCAGATGGGATTGAAAAACTAATCTGATCTTGTCGAGGGTATGGGCAGATTAAATCCAATCCAGAAACTTGACATCCAAATCTTTTGTAAGTTAACATCACTTGTATATATGTAAGAGCTTCGAGAGCCTTAATCCTTAAAAGAAGTCCAATCACATCTTGTTGACTATAGAACCAGTGGGAGTTAAAATATTCTGATTATTTTGAAAAGAATAGCTCTATTGGGCTAAGAAAGTGGGGGTATAAACTCTTGGGAGGGACACCGATGCCATGCAATGAGAAATTCAACTACCACTTGATATCTGATCCTTAATCCAGTGTTTATTGGATCAAATATCGATGATGGATCGAACCTTGCAAATAACTTGGAAAATAAGATTCCAGAATAAACTTAAAATAATATAGCTGATGAACACTTAATATTGGATCCAGAATCTGTTTTGTTGTCAGATCCACTAGAATTGGAACCCAATTTATTTTTTATGGAAAAAGGATCTGGACCCAATTCAAGACAGCTTTTCTTGGAGTGAATTTTGGGTATGAGTCCCATGCTCCGACATGGAGTTGGATCTTTAGTTTAGATCCCTATTATGATAATTAAGATCTAGATCTAGATCAATGTGGTCTGTAAGTTGAGGCTGCCATTGCCACCAAGCCTGAAACTTTTTTCCTTATTTTACCCTGACTCAAGAAAATATCTGTTTTTGGTGGTTCTGTTTTTTAACAATTTCCTGGTTTTTGGAATACTTTAGGCAGCATGTGGTATTTTGTGTTACAATCATCTTTTGTAAATTGAATTATGACTACTGCCCTTAATGAATTCTCCCTGAATCTCACTTAAAATACTATTGCTTGTGTTTTTGATGGGGTTGATCTTGCTCATTGACTTTATGCTTATTACAGGTTCTCGCCCCTTCTCCATTCTTTCACCCTTCCGCAGCAAGAGTAGCGACAAGAAGGTGTCTGCATGATAAGCCAATTCCTACAGTTCATGCAAGGTATGCTGTGTTTTCTATGGAAATATGGCTGAGAGGCTTTGGTTTTTGATTTGTTATTTGCCGTTGTCTTATAAACAATAATGTGAAATTTGTATTTGTGAAAATTCATTTCTTTTTGTTGATGTCGGTTGTTGTAATGATCGACAACTATACCATTGGATGGGTAAAACAATAGCCTCTTGTCTGATAGCACTTTAATTGTACTCTGCTGTTTCTTTTTAAACGTTTCGACCTATATATATATACTTGTGAGAGAGAATGGGAAGCACTCGGCTGGGTTCTCAATAAGGTGGTGAAAGAAGGGAATACTGAAGTGACAAGCAGCTGAAATGGGCAACCTGTAAGAAAAGCAGCCAAGCAAATATGAGGCAGCCCCAGGAAAGCGAACGTAAAGATGCGCCGAGCAGCGCAGGAGATTATCACAAGTCTGCACAAACTTTCTCATTGGTGGAGGACCTTCCCCAGGACACAACGGTTCCAAACCCAATGATTTCAGTTGGTCCACACTAGTTTCCTTCGCAGGTACATTACTCACATGGAAAAGCCCGTGGGCGACGATGAACTGAAGGTCTGTACATGTCCTTCCTGCCAAGCATCCACCTAGCCAGATCTGGCCATTCGAGGTTGTTGGACCTGATCCTGTTACCGGCTTGTCAACTTCCCCATTTCACTACCAAAGTGGTGGTACCTTGATGCCTCTGCGGTCAAGTCAGCAATCATGACTCATTGTCCTAAAAATGGATGGCATCATCAATGAGTACGAAAATGTGACCGCCAAACTCTTTTGCAAATGGTGCGGGCTATATGAACCCATTAGAAGCCGATGATTCAGGCCTTATCCATGATCTTCAGGTGAATCATATGACTAGCTAAGCTATCTTTGTGGCTTGGGTTACAATGTTAGTCAAGCGACACCTTGGATAGCAATGGTCAGAACCTATGCCCTAGAATTAAAACCATCAGCTCGGAGCAGCTGAGCTAGAGATGCAAACGGAGCCGGTTCATGCGTAAAACTATTTGAGCTCAACTGAAATCCAAATTTAATTCAATTATCATCAAAGTTGAGTAATTTGAATAATTTTTTGAACCGAGTTCAAATAATAAAATACATGATTTAAAAGCTCACAAATCTATTCTTATATACACACACAAGTGCGTGCGTGCATGTATACTCGCAAAATCACAAAATCCTCTGAGGTAATACTCTCATTTGAAATTCAACCAAAAAGAAAGAAAAAAAAAAGAGAGATTGTTTGCACACCGTGGGTGCTGTAAAACCACATACACCATCTGTGATTATTAGCTCATGCAGGTCAGAAGGAAAAAAAATTTTTCGCACACCATGCCTTGGCCCAATGCCTGCACGGGCGGTGCATGCGTTCTGCACCTCCCGCGGTGCATAAAGAATTTTTCAAAAAAAAAGAAAAGAAGAAGAAAGAGAAAGGAGAGAAAGAAGAAGAAAAAGGGAGAATCTCTTTCAAATAACGCACAGCAATTGCTATGCTATTCCAAGCCCGCCTTCCGTTATAATCTCATCCAACACTCATTCATTGTGATCCTATGTACGATCTGTCAGCAGAGGCAGTATTGCAAATAACAAGCCACATGTTAGAGAAATAAATAGCAAAATTATGCATGGGACATCATAAAAACTTCAAATAAATAATATAGTTTCATAAAACTCAACACCAGCAAGAGCTCTCTATTCAAATTCCATCTTAAACATTAGCCAATCCGGACCACCTAATGACAACAAAAAAAAAAAGATTGGCGCAGACCAACCAGACTTGGAAAAATTGCATCAATAAGGAGCTCAAGACGCATTTTGCTTCTTAAGTTTAGCAAGCTCTTGCTGGATAGCACCTCCCCTCTGAACATAGAGAATCAGATTAATAAGCAAAAGGGATGATTAGAGTAAACCATGAATACTTGTGTGCATGCCTGCATGCGCATACCCGTGTGTGTGCGAGAGAGAGAGAGAGAGAGAGGGTGGGAGAGAGAGAGAGAGAACTATAAAGGACCTGTAACGAACCTTGATCCTTGCCAGCATGACCTTGAACCTGTCAAAGTCATTTAGTGAAGCTCTCCTCTTCTGCACGATGAGCTTCCTTCCCCATGAGCTGTTCTCCCATTTGTTCTTCACGTCTGCAATCAAAATGGATTAGCTGATGCACCACAGTGGATCACAGATTACTGGCTATATGTAATATCATACCAGCAGCTTCCATGGCAGCAATTAGGGACTTCTTTTTAGGAAGTCTTGGAATGTCAATCTTTATATCAGTCAAGGAAAGCCTCTTGAAATTCATTTGTCCTCGCACCATGTCAGGGGCATCAACCAGAGCCTAACAATTGTTTAACATGATACAAGAATCATCAAAATAATCATCAACTTGAGCATCCAAGACATAATGACTGCCATCAGAAAAACAGGTACAAGGCAGACTAGTATATGACAAGACATTTAATGCAAAGCTACACAAACAAGTCTAGTACATAATTGCACAAAATGTCACTGGGAACTTTACTGTTTGCCATAAACATAAAAATAAAAATAAAAAATAACAACAAGGATAACGATTACATAGGCATCATAATTTTCATCAATGAATAAAAAATTACTTGTATTAGACAATGAAACAGCATGGGATATCAAACATGGAAGAGGATTCAAACGACCAAGAAACCAAAAGCGTTTCATTTGCTTAACACATTCTTGATGTTGAAGTTATTTGTTTAAGTTGGGCATGCAACAAAAATCACTGGACTCAGATCGAAAAAACCGCTTAATTCTTCACAACATGCAATAAAAAATAAGCTAAAACCTAGATGCCGTACTCCAACATGACACTAATTAGATTAAGGTAATATTATAATGTGATATTCTCATAGTAATTACCAGCATTGGAAACTCAAAGCCATGCAAGACTCGCAGAAATAAAATACAAGATGACAATCTCTACAAACAATTTGCATAAAGCACTCCTTCGTAACAATTGAATCAGCATAATATAAATCATGCTATCTCAAATAGCACCCTAAAAAAATTAAAAAAAATCCATCAGGGATAGATCTAAAAAATCAATTACAAATCATATAATCATCCCGAATATATTAACGATAGCAATGCTGATCGAACAATACAGCCCTAGAATTTTTTGCTATGAATATAGTAGTGCCTACCTTAAGAATATCGAATTATTTAGGACATCTAAATGGAACAAACAGAGGTTGGAGATAGGAATAAGAAACTGATGTACTCTTAATTTTCTCCAAATTAACACACACAAAAAAAAAAAAAAGATGGCTCGGCATTTGCAGGATATCAGGGGTTCATTTAAACAGTGAAGGGACTTGAAAAACCCCAGCTTTCTGAATAATTACTTGTATACTGTATGTGTATGTTTAAAGAATACGATCTTCCATTTCCATTTCACTCAAATCTTGATCTTCCAAGCAACTCGCTCAACGAAAGAAAGAAAGAAATACGGAGAAGAACTATTCATAAAGCTGAGATCCCGAAACACCCGCATCAAGAACAAGTAAAAAAAATCCATGTCAGTGAAAGTAAATAAATTCTAGAAAACCAACAATCATCAAAAACGACATCACGAAATTAAAAAAACAGTCATCTATCAACAAACAATACAGATTTAATGTAACCAAAGAAAAAAATACATCCAAATACAAAAGAATAATAAGGCATAATAAATCCACGAAACGAAAGGAGAGCTAGAAAGAGAGGCGTACTCGATTCTGATCGATAACATCGACGATGACGACAAGCCTGCCATAGTCCTTCCCATAGTTGACAAGCGCGACCCTCCCGATCTCCACGTAACGCTTGAACGGCTTCAGAATCCAACAGGAAAAAGCCCATATTAGCCAAAGAACAGTAAAAGATCGAAGGATTCGTCTAAAGAGACGAAGGAATCGACGGTATTAACAGGAAATGCGATCGGGGTTCTCACCATTTTGGGACAGAAAAGAGCTGCGGCGTGCGAGGGAGGAGATGGAGCTAGGATTTTCCTCACGGCTTCACGGCTTTAGGTCTGATGAGGTGGGAGTGCTTGGGGTTTTATCTGTTCCCTGACCGTCCGATCTAGGGCACAAGGTCAGGTACCCAAAATACCCCTCCGGTTGGCTGGCGGAGGGCGCAAGTACCCAAAATACCCCTCCGGTTGGCTGGCGAGTGGCGATCTCCGGACCCCGTGGCTCAACTTCAGACTGGAACTGAATTAGAATACATTGTCACGTGTTTTTTTTTTTTTGGTGGTGGTGGTGGTGGTGGGCGGGGGGGAATAGTTGTAGTTTCATTGATTCGTTGGGTAAAATGTACAAAGAAAAGCACCCAAAATGCCTGTGTACGATGATCTCAAAAAGCAGACCAATAATGTAAGAAAATTACATTAGATATACCTGAATATAAGATAAAGAGTAAGAACAAAAATAACATCTAATATATATATATATTTTTAAATAACATCTAATATAGTTTTTTTTTTTTTTTAAATGTAGTATTTGTGTATCAAAAGAATGCATCGCACTATGATATGTTCATAATCAAAGTAGCAGCAGACTATACATTATAAAAGGTCGCCTCGTAGATGAGACATTACGGAAGTCAATTGAGCATTGAAGAGTATAGTCTAGATTCGGAAATAAGCAGCAGGGAATGATAACAGGTGTTGGACTTCGGCTAAGTAAATGTAAATAGGCAAGGATGGTATATGTGTATAGTTATGGAGTATAAGTATATCAGCAATCATATAAGTGTCCAATGCGGTTGAAGCTCATGACATTGCTGAAGCCAGCAGGTAGAGTAAGAATTGCTTCATAAATATTTGGTTACAGGGAACCTCACCTGAAGAACGGCAGGCATACATGAAAGACAGCAGGTAATGTGGAGCATGAGTAGGTGAAGATTGTGGTAAATCAACATCCATGAATCAATCTCAGTAAGTTGTAGTGCATAGTATTTGTAGACATTGTTTGAATGTGCGAGGCCAGTTGAAGAGGATGCACAACATATGCCAGTGACATAAGCATTTACAATCATAAGGAGAAGATAATATGAAGAGCTGATATGAAGATACTGAAGGTTCTACATATCTTGAATATTGTGAGAAGAGTTTTTCCTTTTTTTGGTGGTAACAGAGGAAGCATATGTTATATTACAATAGAAAGTGTAATGTACAAAAAATTACAAGCAGCAAAAGTAGCTGACCAATAGAAACCAAAACCTGCTGGAAAGTTTTTACAGAACATACATAGAGATCCAAAAAATAGCAACCTATTTAGTTGGACAAGGTGAAACAGAGTTTGAAGGGAAGAACCATTGCTGTATACACTGAAATGAATGGGTACTATCAGCGAAAAACAAAGCTCTATATCAGTATAAGCCAGTTGAGCATGACTTGAAGCTGTGCAACAAGCCAACAACTATATGAAGCGGCTTTATATAAGAATATTTTGAGAAGAGGTTAACAGCATATCCTCGGTCCAGCAGCAGTGTGAAGCAGCAGAGAAGTAAGTTAGATGCCTTAGGAATATATGAAGGAATTGAAGGAATGGAGGATGCAGACATGCGTGATGGCAATTGAAATGGGATCTGCCGACATGAAGATGGTGGTAGATAGATGCATACTATATACATGTACACCTTTACACTTTCCTAGTTAAGTATTCACTATAAGCAGTCACTGCATGATACACCGCATGAAGAATTTGCCCTTTCTGCAGGATACACTCCCTCCCATGGCCACAGGGACAATTCATATTCAAAATTTGGTACAAGATTGCAGATGATATTGCCACATATACTTGCTTACATAAGTCTTTAGCATTCCCAGAGCATCGAGATTGTTCTGGTAAGTCATTTCCCCTTCCGGTATTTGATATTTCCAGTTATTCCCACCTCCATGAGTACAAACATAACCCACCCTTATACTGATATACTCACTTCATTGTGATCCAGATTTTTTACAGCTTGTGAAAAAATCGCTCCTTTTGGTATTTGATATTTCTAGTTATTCCCACCTCCATAAGTACAGATAGAACCCACCCTTATACTCCCTTCGCTGTAATCCAGATTGTTAACAGCAATATACTTTTTATAATGGGCAAAATATAATATATTATAATATAAGTTGATATATCTGTGAAGGTACCGTGTGAGGAATACAACGAACGTGCCTCGGCACATAAGTATGGAGTTGAATGTGGATTGGAGGGAGCACGGCACATTGCAAACATAGCAGTCCTCATGCACGATAGCTGGACATTGAGTAACAATGACATAATGGTATATATGATAAGGACCCTGTATTGATGAGTTAGTAACGTAGGAAATGAACATTATAAGCATCTGCATTGGGAAGATACAAACAGTGTAAATCTATAGCATCTATGGAGTTCCATATTGAAAGTCACCATCTAGTGCTTTATTAGTAAGGAAGTCAGCTACCTGATTTGCTTTGCAAAAAATATGATTGCCTTGAACATAGAACTTGAAGATTTCCATACATAGATGTCTTGAAGAAGTGGTAAATGTTTGTATTTATTTCAATAAATAGATTGAATCCAAGATATTACAGTGACAGAATCTCCTTCAAGAATAATGTTGGAGTCATGAAATTCAGTTTTAGCCATCTCAATGCCCATTCAAGTTGCAATTAGTCCAGCAGAAGGAACAGACATATGCGATAAAACTTTGCCCTCCACTTATAATAATTTGGCATTTTGGTCTCTCAGAACATAATGTGCAGTGGCTTTATTTGTTTGCACAAAAGCATCAAAATTTATCTTGATCGTTCCATAGGGAGGGGGTAACCATGTAACAGTACGAGTAGATCTAGTTGATGAAATAGAAAGACAGTTACTCTAGTGCTATTATCATGGCTACCTTGATTGTTCTAAACAATCATGTGATTCAAGTAATAGGATTGGGTTTATAACATAATCCATCAACAAACGTTGCCTCTCCCCAAATAGCTTCTGAAGGACTTCCTATTTCCCCTGAGCCTCTCCCAAAACAGCACCTTGCCTCACGTCATCATGGAACTATTTCCCGTCAAAAAAGCTTTTGAGATTTTAAACAACTCTCTAAGGCCCAGTGTCGTGACTCAAGCATCTGTCCAGCCTCACTCTAATGGTAAAAAAAGTGCTCGATTTTGTCAGAAAAAACTCAAAGCTCTTAGTTTGGACGATCAAGCTCTAAACGATAAAAACCTTTTCATCAACTCCTTGACCACTGGAGATCTAATCACTCTAGAAAAAAAATGTGGCCTTCTCCTAACTGGCGACGAGATTGGTGACACATCCTTCAGACTTCAGAATCTCGAGCTACTGCATTGCAAGCCGGTCAACCGATGACCATTATATTTTGGAACGTAAGAGGGTTGGGCCTCCCCTCCAAAAAGCGGCTAGTAAGAAAAACAATCAAGGACTCCTTATGCTTCATTTTGTCTCCAGGAAACAAAACTAGGCCATTTCAACCAGTCTCTTCTCAAATCTATTTGCAGCACCAATCTTGACTGCTGGCAAGTACTTGAGGCTGTCGGTTCTTCTAGAGGGCTACTGACTTGCTGGCCCTAAGCAAATGTCAATAGACTTCCGACACACTTTGAGAAGTTTTCGATTACTATTCATTTTTCCTTCCCTTCTAACGATCACTCTTTCCATCTTACTAATGTATATGGCCCGCATGATAGAAATAGTCGTCTAGATTTCTTCAAAGAACTTCAATGTGTAAGTGATCTCATCCATGAACCTTGTGTCATCGTTGGAGACTTTAATGTCACTCGCTCCACCTCGGAAAGGTAGGGAGCTAAGAGCAGCATGTCAGCTTCTCGAGAATTCAATGCTTTTTTAAACTTAATGGCTCTTATCGAAATCAATCCGACGTGTAGGAAGTTCACATGGTCGAACTACAAGAAAAACACCAGCATGGCAAGCACTAATACAAAAGGAGATTATGGCAGCGCTTATACAGCAATGGTTTCTAAAACTGCTGTTATAGATGTTGGGAATAGTGTCCCAAAACCAATCGTCAGCCTGTTGACGGTTGTGCTCCTTTTGTATTAGTACATGAATTATAAATAAATAAAAATTATTTTGACATTTTTTCATCACAAATATTTCATCTTCTAATGAACTCCTGTGTTGTGGTGAAGTCCTTAGGACTATTTAGACTCGACAAAGGAGGATTTGTCGCTTAATCCTTAAACCTGTTCGCGACCAAATGATACGTTGTTACCAAGGACGACAATGTTTATCGAGCATAGGTCGTTGTGTGCCATATGGATTGGTTGTCCTCATAACCAAGGAGTGTGGAGACACTGGTATGGCATACAGGTGAGATATAATGGTACATCTGCACTGAACGTGACCGACTCCGGAGCTATTTCTGCTGTCAAGATTTGCTCCGATGGGATATGGGTATAAATGTCCCTCCGACCTGAGACCGCCACGGTGACTTGCAAGCAACTTACTGCACTTAGGCACTGGACTACCTGAATTTCTAATTCAGTGACGGAAGGCTGCTGGGTGTAGTCAAGTACTTGACCTGTCGGTGCGTGTGTCAAGATGGGATTGACCACTCCAGTTTAGGAGCTGTATACAGTCGTGTTTCAATTTAGCAAAATTTTGGTCAGGGTAGTCCTAGTGAGGAGTCCAGGACTGATTGAGTTGAGCATGATTCGGATGATCTAATCAGGGTTGACAGTTTAACCCTGAGTCATCCTAAACACAGGGGTCAAAAGGGATGAATTATACGGTAACCATATTCACATAGGTTCTGAATGTTGTGATTGCGACTATTTCACCTATCCGGTCGTCGGATACCATTGCTAGATGGTCACTTCGATTAGTATAGGAATTGGTTCCTATGCTACCGACTTAGGTTCGAACCTGCGGGGTCACACACATTAGAGGTTTCTTTCTGATCTGATGGCTGATTATGAGTCTTATGTGTCTGAGACTCTATGATTGAGAATTAGGATTCTCTAATCATGAGTTCCACACATTTTGGATACCGGGGTCAAAATTTTGAATTTGAAATTTGAACTCTTTGATCAGAGTTTCATATCGATGGTCTCTGATGCCTAATTGCCCATCGGATTTGGACTCAATATTTATGAAAGATTTAATTAGTGATTTGATCGCTAATTAACTTAATTTGATTGAGTAATTATTTTTAGATCAAGTCCAATTGAATTGGATTTAGTTTGGATTGACCCCATTAGGTTAAGTGTTGATCTAATCGCTAATGGTTTAGTCCCTGATTTGATCAGAGTTATGCTTAGTTAATTCCTGATTTGATTAAGATTTTATTGAGCCTAATTAAGTTGGGTTTAATTTAGTCTAATTGTGCTTAACCTATTTTGATTAGGTTGGTTCAATTAAGCTCAAACCACCATTTGAATTTGAATCCCTGCACCACCTTAAATCTCTGCGCCCATTTGAATTCATGAGAAGAAACTTCTCGTGAATTTTTTCTCATGCAAAGCCCTTCTCACGCCCACCCTTGTGCGCTAATATTTGGATAAAGATGATTAGTTAGCCATTCAAATTCAAAGCGTGTTTGACTTTAAATGGATAACTTATCTCTTGCCATACATGACATTATCCACTTTAGCGCCCCACATCTCACACGAGAAAGAGTTTCTCGTGAAATCTTTCCACGCACAAAGCAGACTCGCACCTTCTCTTCTCACGCCCAAGTGGATAGGGATGAGTTGGTTTTAGTTTGAATTCAAATTTGATTTGAATTCAAATGTGTAACCACTTGTCTTTATCCTCTCACGCGGATAAGACATGTTTTGAACTGTTTTAAAAGAGATAGGGAGCTGGGGTGCGTAGAAAAATTTTGAGAAAGAAAGTGGGGCATGAGAAAGCCTTGTGCATGAGGTGAAGGTCCAAAACCTTCGAGAGAAAAAGAAAGAAAAGAAAAAAATTGGCGCAGGTTTTTGGTGTGTACCTAGGTTTCTATCTAGGGTTCGGGAAGTGAGATTGGTGTGCACGAGTGTCGTGAGTCCACCAAATTTAGGGAGAGATCCATCAGCCTCTCAACCAATCGTGCAGATGATCCGAAGCATCCAAGGAGTCGCACACATCGATCGAAGAGTTTGATCAACATCAGCCATCAAAAGGGTGAAATCACGAACTATCATTCGTGAGGAGCCGATCAGACGGAGCTTCGTGTGGACGATCGCAGAGGCCAGACACTAGTGTGGCTGCGATGTGATATAGAGCCCTCCGACGGTGATCAGATTGCGGTGATCGACTACTACCCGAAAAGTGATGTGTTCTGAACACAGTACAGTAAAAAGTTTACTGTTTCAAATTTAATTTCAAATTTAAATGCATGCTTTGTATCATATTTGATCCTAGTGTAGGTTAATTATATTAATTAATGAGATTAATTAATAATTCTGCTGTAAAATAATAATTTTGAAAAAATTTAAAATATCATTTTGCCCCTGCACTGAATTTTCGCTACAAATGGTATCAGAGTATGGTACTAGAATATGATATACATATGCATGCGTAGATTAAGGTGTAATCTATAAGTTCAAATTTGAAATTTGAAAGTTTTGAAATTTAAAAATTCAAAAATTTAAAATTCAAAGATTGGAAATTTGAAATTTGAAATTTGGTTGAAATCTCAAATTTGAAATTTAAAATTAAATTTAAAATTTGAAATTCAAAATTCAAAATTTAAAATTCAAAGATTGGAAATTCGAAATTTAAATTTGATTGAAATCTCAATTTAAATTTGAAATTTAAATTTAAATTTGAAATTGGTATATTTAGATATACTTGATCCAAGTAGCAAGTAATCTAATTGGGTTGGTTGCCATGGCCGTCCGGTCATAGGAGAAAAGTAGGGTTTAAAGGCCCTCTCTTCCTATTCGATGGGGTCTCCTATGGCGGTAGGGGTGCCGATGCAATTATATCCATGCCGATGAAGCAGCAAAGGACTTAATTATAAAATTTATCATGAATGTGCTAGATTAGATCTAAAAGAAAATTCATGATTTATTTTGAGTTATTTTCTGTTATGAAATGAGCAATAGGATTGCTGTTTATGAATTGTGCTGACCCGTTTATGAAATAGTCAACACATTTGGTGAATAGAAAATAAAATCTTTAAAATTTAAAAATTATTTTGAAATGCCAAACCCTGACCCATCAACCCAAGTACTTAATTAAAAAATTAAGTGTTGTCTAGTAGGTCTAGAATTGTGAATTAAGACCTAAGACAATTGCATAAACTTGTGGGTCAATGGGTTAGATGAATTAGGTCCATAATTGGGTTAGACCTAAGGTTAGCTTAAAAAATGGACTAAATGGAGTAATTGGTTAAATCTAATCAAAAGTTGAATTAGATTAGGTCAAAGATACTCTAGACTCAACTTCAATAGTTGTAGTTGAATGGGTCCATGTCCTTAACTAGACCAAGATGGACTTAATTCATGGCTACGCGGTGGAGCCCTATTTACTGAGTTGATCAAAATTAAAACTAATGAACCGGTTAGTGTCTAAGTTCAGCAGTTTTGACCAGTGGTTCTTAAGCGAGAGCTACTCGCATTGATTCGATCATTGATGAGTTAATGGCAAATCTCCACCATTGATCTCACATACCTGGCCAATCTGGTAAGTTAGATTTTGATTAGATCACTTGGTGATTAGAGCTCACCTATGTCATTAGGTAAATCAGTGTGACTGATTTAGGTGCTCCTAATGCCAGCTTTAATTAAATCCTTTTTAATCTGACTTGGTGAAGTCAGTGAGAGGATTGAAATTGGCTGGATAATTTCTTCTCTACTATCCTTTAATAAAATCCTCAAAAATTATTAGGTCCCTAAAATGATTAAGTTATAATGATAACTAAGTCAATGCCTTCCATTAAGTGAGTGATAATGAGTCCATTAGTTCAATAATCATTGGAGGCCCAAAGGCCTGGTGCTCATTGGCTAATGGAATTATCATTCATAATATGATAATTTGGTTGAGTCTTTCTGATGGTGGTTAGGTTGGCCGGCCAAAGTCGGGCCTGATCATTTATTGGTCTGATTCACCAAATTAAGTCATGTTAATGGTTGGACCTAACCAGATCTTTTCAGTGGAGGCCAAAGCCTACTGATTAGGTTCTGGGGCAAAATCAATTACTAGAAGTTGTTTAGAGAAACAACTGGTTAAGAACCTACCCATAGATGCACATGGGTTGACCAACCAAAGTTGTGCTCGTGTGTAGTCTGTGTGGATTCTAGTACCCATTAAGGAATTAAAGTAATTCCTCGAATTGGAGGTTGAGGCTACCAATTCGTAAAAATATTGGGAAAAACTTTAGACTAAAGTCCAAATCTTTAGTATTAATTTATGTACTAATAGAGGTCTGGTTTTTCTTTATACAGCTATGGCCACTACCCTGTCGCTTCGGTCATTATTAGATAATGACGAGCTCATAGGACCTAATTTCGATAGCTGGTATCGAAAATTGAAAATCGTCCTTGAGCATGAGTGGATCCTTTATGTAGTAACAGATCCAGCACCTGAGGAGCCAGCTCCGAATGCTAGTAAGGCGATCAGAGACACTTACCAGAAGTGGCTAAATGACCGCACTACCGTCCGATGTATTATGCTGGCAGCAATGAATGACGAGTTCAGCCGTAGGTTTGAGAACGCCCAGCCATAAGAGATGCTTCAAATGTTGAACGACTCTTTAGCACGCCTGACGATGTTGAAAGGCATAAAACTAGTTGTGCCATTTTCAATGCTCGGATGAGGGATGGGGCCTCAGTCACTGATCATGTACTGTACATGATCGAGATGATTAAGTGCCTGAGCAAATTGGGTTTTCCTCTGCACGAGCAGCTCGGTAAG